>NC_062561.1:183398948-183702919 GCF_022837055.1 Prionailurus viverrinus | reverse complement strand
CAAAATGGGAAATGTGTGCTTTCACTGTACAGTCAGTTCTGCTGTAATGCAACATATACATTTCTAAAAATTACTCTGCTGTGCAAAACCACCCAATAAAACAGGGAACTTATAGGGGAAATGCGGTTAGGGTACAGCACTCAATAACTTTATTATTGACATCATTTTATAAGTATGATTGTGATTAACATTAAAAAATAGGAACCAGGGGCGCCTGGGTGGCGCAGTCGGTTAGGCGTCCGACTTCGGCCAGGTCACGATCTCGCGGTCCGTGAGTTCGAGCCCCGCGTCGGGCTCTGGGCTGATGGCTCAGAGCCTGGAGCCTGTTTCCGATTCTGTGTCTCCCTCTCTCTCTGCCCCTCCCCCGTTCATGCTCTGTCTCTCTCTGTCCCAAAAATAAAAATAAACGTTGAAGAAGAAAAAAAAAATTTAAAAAATAGGAACCAAATAAAAATGGTAGGACAGTTTTACATATATTAAATGGTTAAGGAATACATAAAGACTACAAGAAGTGTGATACTTGAAAAAACCTGCTTGTAGAAGTGGCTATCGGAAAATTTCAGTTTATTTGAAAGGAGGGTTATCTCACAAGGAAAGCTATAATGCTATAGAGGGATGGGTGCGTCTCACAACACAGGCAATGAGCTACCTGGTAGCATCTAACTGGTAGATGTTTGGGTGTGTATCTTGTGTATTCCAGTGCAACATGGGTCAGCTGGGTGCAGTTTTTCAGTGTTCACCTAGCATGTCACCCAAATGAAATAGCATGTAGGTAAACACAATTCACATTACACTCATTATTACCTAGTATAACAATTGCATTGGGCCAAATTTATGTATTTAAAACAAGATTTATAGGGGCACCTGAGTGCCCCAGTCAGTTAAGTGTCTGACTTCAGCTCAGGTCATGAACTCATAGTTCATGGGTTCGAGCCCTGTGTCAGGCTTTATGCTGTCAGCTCGGAGCCTGAATCCTGTTTCAGACTCTGTGTCTCCCTCTCTCTCTGCCCCTCTGCAGCTTGTGTTCTCTCTCTCTCTCTCTCAAAAATAAACAAACATTAAATTTTAAAAAATTAAAAAAAAACACAAGCATTATAGCACAGCTGACTCAATTGGAATCTGTGCAAATTTTAGTTATAAAGTATATGCCCATTATGTCATAAACCTGTCATGAAAAAAATTGAATATTCAGAAATACAGTATTGAACACAATTTTCCTTATGCTGAACATCTTTACAAGGTAAAGATTTGGGGTATTTTGCACTTTTGGCTTTCTCAAATCCACTTTCAATCTGTCCTATTTGAAGGATAACAATCTTTGTCAAATCTTTACAAAATTACTTTCTAAAGATTTTTTTTTCGAATTAGAATCTCTTAATCATCAAGGAATAAAGAAAAGAGTTAATTTTAATTAAATACATACTATGGGCCAGGAACAATGCTACAAATTCTAACTGCATCATATCATATGTTGTTCACTTAGAGCCCCCATGTTTGTTTTGTTGGTTTGCTAATATACTCATTTTATAGAACTGGTGACTACAGCGTAGAGTGGGTAAGTAATTTCTTGAAGTTCATATAGCAGATAAGTGCAAGGCTAATTACTTTAGTATTCTGATTCAGGTTCTTTAGAACCACTCACTTAGAGGTAATTTTTAAGTTCTTGGCATGGAGATTTGAGAGGAAGGGCCTATAAAATTTCCATTCCGTTGACTGATAAGTTCTTTATAGTAGAGCATTATGCCTATTAACAAATGTATTACCCTTACATCTTTGGCGTGGTTTTAGTTTGCCTTATCAGAGAACTTAGACTGAATGTAGAGCTGCTTAATCTTTTCTGTTCCTTTAATTCAAGGGAAAAGATGTCCCTTGGGTCAAGAACCTAATTAGCATGGGTGTGGAGTGGGAAGAGCATTGCAAAATATATATTCTCTTCCAGATTGGTAAAGTTGTGGTCAAATATGGAATCTTTGGGGCGCCTGGGTGGCGCAGTCGGTTAAGCGTCCGACTTCAGCCAGGTCACGATCTCGCGGTCCGTGAGTTCGAGCCCGGCGTCAGGCTCTGGGCTGATGGCTCGGAGCCTGGAGCCTGTTTCCGATTCTGTGTCTCCCTCTCTCTCTGCCCCTCCCCCGTTCATGCTCTGTCTCTCTCTGTCCCAAAAATAAATAAACGTTGAAAAAAAACATTTAAAAAAAAATATGGAATCTTTACTTGTTACCCATCCTTTAAGAAGCTGATAAAAACTATGAACTCTCTCTTCTGGTAAATGCAATAGACACTTGATTAAAGCCCCTTAAAATAATGTATCCCCCGTTTCCCTCCTTCATGCAACAGTATTATCTTCAAGTGTTGCCTGCTTAAACACTGAGGGGTGGCAGGAGGGAGGAAAGCAATTGTAGATTTGGCCAGAGGAAAAGTTGGTTCTCTGCCCAGGAAGTTACCTGGCTACTGCTAATTGCCAGCTATGAGGACTTATTTTGCTCTTTTTAAGGCTTCATGTCAGCTGTTAATCTAAGTCTTTCTCCACCCATCAAATATCACTTGGAAGAACACAGCAGGTGCTCTGAGAGTGTTTGTCAGAAAATATAGATGTTTATATATGGTTACCAGATTTTGTAAATAAAAATATAGGACATAGAGTTAAATATGAATTTTAGATACACAACCTTTTAGGTTATAAGTATATTCCAAATATTTCATAGGACATACTTATACTAAATAATTCATTTTTTAAATCTCAAATTCAAATTTAATTCGGGATCCTGTAGTTTATGTGGCATCCCTATGCTTATAAGTAATATATTCCAAGAGGCAGGTGTTCTCAGCAAGGCCCTCAGACAGCCTTGCTTTAAAGATTGCCTTTTTTGATAATCCATGGTCATTTCTTTAAATTAATTGAAAAAAAATTAGTAAAATTTTTGCTTCAGCCTCAGCCACTTAGGACTCATAATATCCTATCAAAAGGGTTGTCAGCATCTTAAATTCTTGCCTCGTTTTCACAGAGTAGATAAAGGCAGGGCTTTAAGAGCTTTTATTTCCTTTCTCAAATTGAATATATATTCAAAGATTTTTTATGAGGACCTTTATGAATCCCTATTTATATGGGAAATAAAAGATTCCATATTATTTGACTCTTCTATGTTTCTATCTTATGAGCAGCACAATCATGCTGGTGTTTTCCTGAACAAATACAGAACAAACCCTCAATGTATGGCACCCAGGACAAGTGAACATTTTCATATCAGCTAAAATGTAACCAAATCTATTGCACCTAAATATCTCTTTTTGAGACATTTCAAACTTGGACTTCCAAAAATATTCACCAAATAATGAATGTCAGAAACCAATTCTTCCTCTATGGCATTCATTCATGTGATAAAGCCCAAAAAGCTATCTTTAATTATTACTGTATAGGATATCCCGTTATCTTTAATTATCACCGCCGAATGGTTGAAAAATCAAATACTGCTGGCAATCAAGAGTCATTATACAATAGCATGATTGCATCTGTTCATATTAACAGATAAGCACAGAAAATCAAAACAGTGTCTGATTTAACCACTAAAACTGTCTGAACAAAATATTGTATCTAGCGCTCTTAATATCTTGCGGTGACTTTGATCTGATTAAAATCCAAAGAAACATAACCACAAATGCAAATGTTCTGGTGTTTCTGAAATTAATATTGTTGAATTTCACTGGACTGAATTGCTGGAATCCTAGTGAAGCAGAAGTGATTATAGGCACAGTATAAACTTATGATAGGAGGATATCTAAATCTCTGAGGCCGCAGGTGCAGGATTATAGCAAAACCCCAGTGAAACATTCAGTGTTCTGTCTAAATACCCCAGTACAAAATTAATTAGGCAGTTGATCACATAATAAAGCTATGATGGATGATCTAATGGAAACTAGCATCTCAGAGTCAATAACAAACTTGATTCTCTTATTAGATGCAGCTGATTTTCAGTACTGCCATTTACAAGATTGTGTGCATAATAGAAGATAAAAAAAGATGGGGGTTCTATTTTGAAAATGAGAACTCAGTTACAGTATTTATCTCTGTTGGAAACTATAACATGTAAGCAATGTAGAATTTGTAGATAGACATATCTGCAAGTAATTCTCTAAGATACTTTCCTGAAAAGCACATCAAAGAACAGGGAAATAATGAGACAGGCTCCAGCTGTTGGATTCCTACAGCTTTTGATTTGTGCTCTACTAGAAACTCCAGGTTTTGATCCTGTGTTGATTATTTCCATGGTACTGAAGTTGATTTGTGCATTATTTAAAAACAGACAGTAGGCAGCAAACAAGGAAGAGTTTGCAAACTACATCTTAAAGGACATTTTGTTTCTGTCTTGTCATTTCTAGCATCCCACTTAAGGGCTTTGGTGATGTGCATGGCTACCTGTAGAGGAGCACACATTAAAAATGGAGAAGGTGCAGAACAGAGATAATCAAAGGTTTTAAAATGAGGATATTGCAAATAAAGTGACCATGGCATTCTGGGACTAGGGGATATAAGAATGCCACATTTTCCATGTTGATTTTCAATTTCGTAAAACTATGCAAATGATTCTGAGGGTGAGAACAGCTGCCATTTTGAAACAAGGAATATTTACTCGGCATAGAAACCTTGTGGTTAAATATTACTAAAAAGTCAGGGCATCTGAGTAGCTCATTTGGTTAAGCGTCTGACTCTTGATTTTGTCTCAGGTCACGATCTCACAGTTCTGAGATCCAGCCCCACATCAGGCTCTGTGCTGGGCATGGAGCCTGCTTGAGATTCTCTTTCTCCTTCTCCCTCTGCCCCTTTCCTGCTGGCGCTCCTTCTTTCTCTTTCTCTCTCTCTCTCTCAAAAAAAAAATGACTAAAAAGTCAATCAGCACTGGGCATCCCTCTTCCTGACCCATGGCTTCAAATAGCTCTTGCTTAAAAGGCAGCCCACTTTTGAAAGAGTTCATCATTAGTTGTTTCCTCTAACACATGTTATATTTCCTAATTGCAAAACAATGGGAATTTTTGCAAATTTGGTAATAATGGTTTTTTGAAGAACTCTGCCCAAAAGCGTTTTGTGTTCTGAGGGCAACAGAGTAATGTAGGTAAAGGAAGAGCCCATAATTTCTGCTGCTGTTTGAGTTTTGATGATGTTTTTCAGCTGGTGTTTCTTTTCGTTGAATGCAGGATTATATCAGATGAGTTGTTTTTTTTTTTCTGTGGCTGCTCTTGAGAAAAGAAATCCAGCTGGCACATGACTTCTTGATCTGGTTGTTTGTGAGCTCCTTTCCTCCTTTTTGCTTCTTTCCTTCCTGATCTTGCCACCTTCCATGAGCACAGATATATGAACACATGTATGCAAACAAACAAGCAAACAACAAACAAAAAAACCCACAGGAAACAATTGGAACAGCTGCTTTGTGGACCAGTGAGGTAAATTATTTAAGGGTTATTTTTTGAGAAGTCCTCACAATTGATCAGCTTATTGATTCAGAAAGATATCAATAATCAATGTACAATCTGAGAGTCTCTTGGAAGCCACTGTTTGATTTGACATTGACTCACCTTCTTGTCAACCATCACTTCCTCCCTCCTCATTTGGTCCCTCTTGGTTAGAATGTAAATATATAGTACTTACAGACTTCCTTAATTAAATAGAATGTGAGAATTATAATGCACATTTCTATGTTCATAGGTATAAATTGTGAATATTTTTAGTGTCACAGCTTAGGTGAAATAACACAAAAATTAAGAAAGGTTTCTTCCTGTAATATAAAAGCTCTATATGGAGCTAAAAGCACTGAAAAAATGCAGAGTTTTCAAACAAAATATGGAATGAAAATATTCTGAAACATATAGGGAAAACAGTAAAGTCACGTGGAATTTAGTGGAAAATTATTTGTTCCAAGAACATAGATATAAATGAAGATTAGTAGAGTTTATTCACTTTTTTAAAGATTTTATTTTTTAAGTAATCTCTATATCCAAGACAGGGCTCTAACTTAGAACCTCAAAATCCAGAACTGTATGCTCTCCCAACTGAGTCAGCAGACACCTGACTGGCTAAGTTGGAGAACATGTGACTCTTGATCTTGGAGTCATGAGTTTGAGCCCCATGTTGGGTGTGGAGGTGACTTTGAAAAAAAGGTTAGGGGGCGCCTGGGTGGCGCAGTCGGTTAAGCGTCTGACTTAAGCCAGGTCACGATCTCGCGGTCTGTGAGTTCGAGCCCCGCGTCGGGCTCTGGGCTGATGGCTCAGAGCCTGGAGCCTGTTTCCGATTCTGTGTCTCCCTCTCTCTCTGCCCCTCCCCTGTTCATGCTCTGTCTCTCTCTGTCCCAAAAATAAATAAACGTTGAAAAAAAAAATTAAAAAAAAAAAAAAGAAAAAATGGTTAGTATAGTTTTAAAAGACTTCAAATATATAAGACAAATGAGCTGAGATTAAAACATATGCTAAGCTGCAAAAGATAAATAAATTTGAAATATTTCCCAAAAAGCAATAAAGAAACTGTGTCTGAACAAGTGAGTCCATCTTGATTAATAACTGAAAAGATATCTAGGCAATTTTAAAAAATAATTTAGTTACATAATAAATAGGTTTTTGTTTTTGTTCTTTAAAGTTTATTTATATTTGGGGGGGAGTGGAGAGAGAGAGAGAGAGAGAGAGAGAGAGAGAGAGAGGGAAAGTGAGTGTGGGAGAGGCAAAGGGAGAGGAAGAGAAAGAGAATCCCAAGCAGGTGCCACACCGTCAGCATGGAGCCCAGTTTAGGGTTCAAACTCATGAACGGTGGGATCATGACCTGAGTTGAAATCGAGAGTCAGACACTTAACCAAATTAACCACCCAGGCACCACCCAACTTTTTTTAAAAGTTTTTTTCGAAGTATTATTTATTTTTGAGAGACAGAGAGACTCAGAGTGTGAGCAGGGAAGGGGCAGAGAGGGAGGGAGACACAGAATTCAAGGCAGGCTCCAGGCTCTGAGCTGTCAGCACAGAGCCTGATGCACGACTCGAACCGATGGAACCCATGAACCGTGAGATCATGACCTGGGCCGAAGTCAGATGCCCAACCAACTGAGCCAACCAGGTGCCCCCCTCCCTGACTCTTTTTTTTAACTAGGCTTCATCCTCAGCATGGAGCCCAACATGGGGCTTGAATTCAAGTCCCTGAGATCAAGACCTGAGCTGAGATCGAATTGGATGCTTAACTGACTGACCCACCCAGGAACTCCATAAATAGGTATTTTTAAAAGGAAAGTGTAAAATACAGAGAAAAGACAAAGAAGAAACAACATACTCTCAAAAGAGAAAAATATGGTAACATACTTCCCTGAGAGTTTTGTATAGTTTGCAAACAGAGAAATTATTAGTCAGATTGTCTAGGTTACATGGCAGTGACAAATTCCCAAATTTCAAGGGCTGAACAGAACAAAGGTCTGTTTCTAATTCGCATCATATGTCTAATGCAGGTTGGCAGGCCTTCTGCTTCCCAGAGTCACTCTGAGTCCCAGTCTGTTGGAGCCTCCAGTATAGTGTAGCTAAAGTATTTGAAACACATGGCCTACAAGTTTGCTGTGGTTGATTAAGAGAAGGCTCATGCAGGATGTTTATAAGATCCAGGCATATAAGTGGTTTATATTACTTCTTCCACATGGTCTCAAATTTACTGCAAAATAAATTGACAAATATAGTCTTTCTAAGTGCCCAGGAGAAGTAAAATGAAATAAAGATTTGGAACAATACAGACTTGTTTCTGTCTCCTCCCACACTCCCAGTTTTGGACAAAATTTGAATCATTATGTTTTACAGTTTAGCTTTATTTGAATTAATGAATTATGAATATATGTTTCCAATGTGTGCAGAATATTTCATCATGTAAACATTGTACCCTTTACACAAAGTATTTTTCTAGTTTTGTATATTGAAATTCCACGTTAAAAAAAAAGTTTATTTATTTATTTTGAGACAGAGACCACAGGAGAGGGTCAGAGAGAGAGGGAAAGAGAGAATCCCAAGCAGGCTCTGCATTGCCAGTGTGGAGCCCAACACGGGGCTCAAACTCATGAATTGTGAGATCATGACCTGAGCTGAAATCAAGAATCAAATGCTTAACCAACCAAGCCAGCCAGGCGCCCCACCACATTATTTTTTATGTAAAGTATAACAGTAAAGTTGGAACTAAGAGTGTGACTTTTCTGTCAGAAAGATATATATTTGAATCTATGACCCCTTTCCTTGCCACCTGTATGACTGGACGAGATTCCTTACATAACTTAGGCAGATCTTTTGTGATCTATTAGAATGTAACAATAATGTCTTTCTCATTTACTACCTTGAGGACATAGTGAGATGATAGGAAGTGCTTAGTTCATATTTCACTATTAAGTGTATAAGCCCAGAATAAATGGCGGTATTGAAAGCATTTTTTTATGATATTGGCGGTGGTTTGTGTTATTGCATAGAGCTCTTGTATGAACACGGTGCATAGTAGTTGAGGCTAAGAAATTTTCTCTAACACAACACATCTGAGGCTTATGTGAACTTAACCACAATTTAATCCTTAACAGAAGGATCATCTATATTGCCAATGCTACCCAAGTAATTTTTTTTTGATTAGCTCATATTTGGAAGGAACCTGAGTGGTTTTGAAAGTATGGAACAGTACCATAATTGTATATTGTGATCACTCCACACTGTTCTTCCGTAGCTAGCCACTGCTCTGTGAGAGAAGAAAATGTATGTCATCTGGTGCTTTAAAACAAACAACCAAGCTCTGAATTGCAAAGGCACATCTGTATGGATGTTTGTTATAGCAGTATTTATCATTTCAATGACATGAATCCCATCTAAAGAATCATAGCTGGTGGTAAATTAAAGTGTGAAACAACATTAAAAGAATATGATACAGGCATGCAAAAGGAAAAGGGTAGCTAATACCTCATCCATTTATATAGAAAGATTTCCACAATATTGTGTTTTATTTTTTGTGCCTCCTGTGTGTGATTCCTCTATTTTTCCTTTACTGCCTTCCTCTGCATAAAGTGAATATTTTCCATGGTAATTCACACATATCCTCACAGTACTAAGTCTTGTCAGTTTTTGTTTATATGAACCATTCTAATAGGTATGTAGTGGGTCATATGGTAGTTTTTTTTATTAAATTTTATTATTAAAGTATAGTTGACATATGATGTTATATTAGTTTTAGGTGTACAATATGTACAATATATACACTCTGCAGTGCCCACCACAAGTGTAGTTAACATCTGTCACCATGCAGTGTTATAATATTATGACTATATTCTCTGAGCTGTACTTCTTATCCTCATGACTTATTTATTTTATAACTGGAAGTTTGTACCTCAACCACATTATAGTTTTGCATTTCTGCAATGAAATGATATTTACTATTTCCATATGCCTCTTTGTCATATGTGGTGTGTGTGTGTGTGTGTGTGTGTGTTATGTGTATCTTTTTGTCTATTTTAGTATTGGGCTATTTGGTTTTTGGCCAGTGAGTATTGAAGACTATATATTCCAGATATAAGTCATTTATCAAAAATATAACTTGCCATATTTTCTTCCAAGATGAAATTTATCTTTACATTCTCTTATCAGTGTCTTTTGAGGAACAGAAATTTTTGTTGTTTGTGAAGTATAATTAATTTTTATATCATTTTTTGCTGTTGATATCATACTTAGGAGACCTTTGCCTAAGCTGCATCCAGAAAAAAAAATTAAATGTTTATTTATTTATTTTTAGAGAGAGAAAGTGCAAGCAGGGGAGGGGTAAAGAGAAAGAGGGAGACAGAGAATCCCAAGCAGATTCCATGCCGTCAGCCCAGAGCCTGATGCAGGACTCAAACTCACGAACAATGAGATAATGACCTGAGCAGAAACCAAGAGTCAGATGCTAAACCGACTGAGACACACAGGTGCCCACAGAAAATTTTCTCTTTAACAAATTTATAGTTTTAGGTTTTACATTTATGTTTATAATACTTTTTGACTTATTTTTTATATATAGTATAAAACATAGATTGTTGGGTGTTTTGTTCTGTACTAAATCTTGAAATCAAAGAATGTTAGCCCTACAATTCTTTTTCTTTTCTTTTTTTAAGTTGTTTTGGTTATTCTAGGTCCTTTGCCTTTCCCAGTGAATTTTGGAATAAGTTGTAAGTTTCTGTGAGAAAATCCTGATGACATTTTGTTTGTTATGTGTTGAATCTATAGGTCAAAAAGGGAATAATTGACATCTTAACAATATTGAATCTTCAAAAGATAAACATAAATATCATTCTCATTATTTAGTTATTCTTTCATTTCTTTTTTTTTTTTAATTTTTTTTTCAACGTTTTATTTATTTTTGGGACAGAGAGAGACAGAGCATGAACGGGGGAGGGGCAGAGAGAGAGGGAGACACAGAATCGGAAACAGGCTCCAGGCTCTGAGCCATCAGCCCAGAGCCTGACGTGGGGCTCGAACTCACAGACCGCGAGATCGTGACCTGGCTGAAGTCGGACGCTTAACCGACTGCGCCACCCAGGCGCCCCTATTCTTTCATTTCTTACAGCAATATAGTTTTTAGTTTTCTGTGTGCAAATCTTTTGTTTCTTTTGTCAGATTTACCCATAAGAATTTCATGTTTTTATGGTAATGCAAATGTATTTTTTATTTCAGTTTTTTATTTTTGCTGGTGCATAGCACTGTGGTTTTTTAAAGATATTGATTTTGTATCCTGAAATATTGCCAAAATCACTTGTACATTCTTTAACTTTTTTCTATCAAATTTTCAAATAAATTACCATATCTGAAAATAAAAATTGTTTTTACTTAATTTTTTTTCTGTTTCATAATTCTGCCTAGAGCTTCTAGTGAAATATTTAATGGAGATGGTGAGATTGGACACCTTTGTCTTGTTACTAATCTTAGGTTGGACGCATTCAGTCTTCCATCATTACTATTGTATTAACTATGTGTTTTTCATAGAAATACTTTTCCAGGTTGAGGAAATTTCCTGCTATTTCTGATTTAGTAAGAGTTATTATTATTTTTTTAATTTTTTTAACATTTATTTATTTTTGAGACACAGAGAGAGAGAGCAAGAACAGGGGAGGGTCAGAGAAAGAGGGAGACACAGAATCTGAAACAGGATCCAGACTCTGAGCTGTCAGCACAGAGCCTGATGCAGGGCTCGAACCCACGGACTGCGAGATCATGACCTGAGCCGAAGTCGGACACTTAACCGACTGAGCCTCCCAGGCGCCCCAGTAAGAGTTATTATTAAGAATGGATGTCGGATTTTGTCAAATGCTTTTTCTACATCTAGTGAGATTTTATATATAGTACGGTCCTTTTTATCAGGCTTGTTTTTCTGGAATAAATCCTTGTAAAAATTTTTGGATTTGATATTATAAAATTATATTAATAATTTTTTCACCTATAATTATTAGTGATATGGGTCTGTAGTTGTCTTTTCTTGTAGTGTCTTTGTTCAGTTTTGATATCAAAGTAATGATGGCTTCATAAAGTGATTTTGAAAATGTTTATTTAGTTTTGAGATATAGAGAACACAAGTTAGGAGGGGCAAAGAGAGAGAATGAGACATGGAATCTGAAGCAGGCTTCAGTCTCTGAGCTGTCAGCACACAGCCCTATGTGGGGCTCAAACTTGTGAACTGCCAGACAATGACATGAACTGAAGTTGGATGCTTAAACGACTGAGCCACCCGGGTGCCCGGTTTTAAGAGTCTTTAGATAGACCACAGCAGTGCTCATCCTTGTGGTAATTATTCTGCACTACTGTGGCAAGATCATTCTTTTTGCTCTACTCGATTCCCCATGAATTATGGAAACAGCACTACTCCTAGTCCTGTGTGATGATTCCTTTCAGATGGTTCTTTCTACAGCCTCAAGTAGTTTCCTCTCCTGAATTCACTGATAAGCGCTCAGCTGAATACTTGAAAGGAACTCTGTAGATTTCTGGAGTTTTCATTGTGTTGACCTCTGTCTGTTACACTGTCTTGTGAATCCAAGTCACCATCTTGCCTCTCCTAGAATCTTAGCTCTCTATCCAAGTCAGAGAGTCCTCTGAGCATTTACTGGATTCCCACTCCTTCTACTGCATCCCAGAAATTCTCTCAAGTTAATAGGCTTAGGCTTTTGAGGATGTTGGTATCCTCCAAAATTTATGTTAAAATCTTAATGCCCAAATTGATAGTATTAGGAAGTGGGCCTTTGAGAGGTGATTAGGTCATGAGGACAGAGCCTTCATGAATCTGATTAGTGTCTCATACAAGAGGCTCAAGAGAGTTCTCTTGTCCCTTCCCCCATGTGAGAGTATAATGAAAAATCTGCTAAACAGAATAGGGTCTTCACCTGACCATGGCTGGCATCCTGATCTTGGACTTTTAGCCTCCAAAACTGTGAAAAATAAATTTCTGTTGTTTATAAACTTCCCAGTTTATAATATTGGGTTAGAGCAGTCTTAAAGGTTAAGACATTAGTCACAAGCCTCACCTCATTTGTTTCCCATCTCTCAAGGATTACTCACCTTGATTGCCTGATTTCTAGTGTCTTAAAACTTTTGTTTCCCATATTTTGTCCATTTTTGGTTGTTTCAGTAAAGATTGTTATTCCTTGTTATTCCATCTTGCTCAGAAGTGAAAATTCTATTTATTTGTAATTACATAGTAAACTATGAGGAATTTTTTGTAAAAATTAAAATAGTGTGGATTAATACAGAAGTCTCCTTTTAGTTGTCTGCAATGTCAGTCCCTTTCTCAGATGTAACCACTGTTTTGTGAGTATCTTTCAAGACTATTTTCCATACATTTATACGTATATATCTTCACATAGCATAATATATTTCGTGTGTGCATTTTCCAAACAAATGCCACATCTTTCATATAGTTCAGAAACCTACTATTTTCATGCAATGATGTGAGACATTTCCATCCCCATACATAGAAGTCTCACTCATTCTTTTCAATTTCTTCAGTATTGGTAAAATAGTCTGTTTAATCATTTCTGTATTGATTACGGTATTTTTTTTCATTTTTTCTCTACTGAAATGATAGGTGCATTGAACAGCCTTATATACTCCTCTTTATGCAGTTGTACAAATATTTCTCTAAGACAGATAATACAAATAGAATATCTAAGCTAAGGGTAAGCACCTTTTAAAATTTGATAGTGTCAAGTTGCCCTCTAGAATCCTTCACAACAAAATTGTGTATATGAAAGAACATCTTCCTCATTTGCTTATCAACTATTGTTAATATGTAATATTTTAAAATGTAATCAAATAAGTGTATACTGGTTTAATATTGTTTTAATTTTATTTTAAGTTCTGTAGTTACTGGGAAGGTCAAACATATTTTTATGTGTTAACTCTTTATATTTTCTTTACCGTGAACTACATTTTTTAACCCTTTGCCTATTTTTATAAAGATATCTCTTATTGTTTTGTGAATGGTGTGTGTGTGTGTGTGTATGTCTGAGTCTGTGTATGTGTTTGCACGTTTTTAAAGTTTTATAATCAACAAAATGTATGGTTTTGGAAGGGAAAATATCTGAATCTTTTATTTACATGTATATATTAGTTAATTAATCAATTAATTAAAACCAAGCCATTACCCATTTCCCATCCCAACTCAGCACCTTCCATCAACCACCGTTATCTATGACCTAGGCCAAATCCAGGAAACTGGCTTTCCCTTTGTTCCAGTCACATATGACCTTCTTCAACGTGTTATCTTTTTAGGATTATTTTTATCTTTTATACTAAACTTTAGTAACAGCTTATTTGTTTTTTTTCTGCATGTATATTTTGGATAGAAATTAGATATTGTGGTTAATCTGGAAATTTGGATCAATGTAAAGGCTGTTTTATGGCCTCTTAGTCTGAATTAGAAGTGTGGTAAGTAAGACCAGCTCAGGAATCCAGATTATATTTTATATTTTTTTTCTTTGCTAATGGCAGAGTTGTGGCTATATACCTGTTTATACAACTTGAATAGAATTATATAAGGATTTATTGTCTGAGGCCCTGTTTCTGAGAATGCAGGTTAGACTGAGTCAATTTATCAAGGAAGAAATACAAATTCTTACTATTTGATTTTAATTGTAACACTCAAAAGTTTACATAGGGTTATCCTCAGCAAGTTTGAACAAATTCATACTATAGGTGAAAACTCTTAACTGGTTAGGTCTGGCTGCTTATATGAACATAAAATAATTTGTGTTAATTTCTTTGACTTGACAAGGTATATATTACATGATTCTTCTAGTGAGTATATTTTTTACTCACTATAACTACTGGCCTTTTCTTGGGGATTTTCCTGGTGAGCTCCTTGAGAGTGGAAGGTTGCTTCATTACTCTTCAAGTCTTTCTTAGCCTTTGGCACAGCGCCTTCCATGTCTCTAGGCAAGCTCTGCTCAGGAAAATGTTGACTGTTAATAAAGAATAATATTAAAGATACTGCTCATATTGATAATAATGATAATAGTGATAATAATAGCTAGAATTGAGTTTATGTTACATATTAGGCAGGGGCCTAATGGCTAGTTCACTTCCTTTTAAAAATGAGGTAACTGAGGTCTATAAAGGTAAGACAGAGGTTGAGCCTAGATTCTGACCCAAGCATGATGACACAATATGCTGGACTTCAGTTGATGCACTATGTACAATTCAAATTCAGTCAATGTGCATAATTTCATAAAGCACTCCTTTGTTTGAAAATCTGTCTCCTCCCACTAGGCCTCATGTTTATTGAGGTCAGGTGTCCATCTTGTCTATTTTTTTCTTCCAGGTTGTAGCACAGTGTTTCTGGCACAGAGGAAGCTCTCCGTAAATGGTATTAAAGTAGTGAATGGGATGAATGTCATGCCCTTCCCCCAGAACCTTCCAGAACAATGTCTAAAATCTCTATATCTTATATGGCTCTCAGAATGCATATTTCTGTGCACAATGAGTACTATATGAATGTTAATTGATGATATGACTGAAGGTAATAATGTATTTTTTCCTCAGAGTCATAAAAGTGGGCAGTTGTATTAGTCAGCCATTACTCATAATAAAAATTCCCAAAGCTCAATGATTTAAGATAACCATTTATTCCTGGTTTGTTGTGTGTAGGTAGGCACAGAGTTGACTTTCTCAGCTGCTGTGGGCCCCGGGGTAGTGGTTGAATTCAAACACGTTTCTGTATCTCTCATCTTTCTTGGTCCAGCATGTTTGATGTGGCAGGCTCTTTTTACAAAGATGGAAGGAAGGAGTATAAGCACATCACATGCCTTATTGGCTAAAGCAAGTCATAGTAGAAGTTGTACACTCCATCTCCAGTAGGAATAACTGCAAAGTTCTATGAAAAAGGGCATGGATTTTGGTAAATAATGGAGTCAATTATTCAGTCTATCACATTTGTACTAACCAAGCAAGTGATAGAGAAAAACATTTAGAAACACCAACAGCAAAATTTTGATTAAGCCCTTAAATTAATGTAGTAGAAGTTTGAGGCAAAATCCAAGCCAATTTTTATTTAATCACAGTTTTCTTCTGCCATTCCAACAAATGCAGATAATATTACAGCCATTTCGAGAGTAATCAACTGTCGTATCCCAAACAGAAGATTATAACTTCAGCTGGAAATCGAGCAGCAGGAAAGGTGAAGGCTTAAAAAAATAAATAAATAAAACTCACTTAGACTCAAGTGATACTTTGCAATAAAGAAAGAGGGTATGGACAGGAGGATTACGAAATTAGCCACACAAACAAAATTGTATCCCAGTAGAAGACTGGGCTTGTCATTAGAGGAAGCACCAGAGAGAATTTGGATATCAGAAAATGAAACATGAAGTAAATGTGACTGGCCTTGAACAGTAAAAACTGAAAGATATTTATAAAAAATAGAAAGGTAGTAAATCTAGAAAATTAAACCAGGGAAAATAAAGATTTCCTTTTACTTCGTACCAAAAGCATTATCTTGTATATGTTTCTCTTAAAGCTTCTTAAGCTTATGGAATGAGTGATGCAGAAGAGTGCAGGAGGAATTATACCAGTGTTTCAGTCTTTGAGAGACAGAAATGGATTGTTCACATCCAGGCTCTGTACTCCTTGCAGGTACTGTGTTCGGTATGCTGCATCCTTCCTTGAGTCTGCCCAAGAGCATCTGTATAGCTGTGTCAATGGCTGGGTCCAAACGAGGATCAGAGAGCAAAGCTGAGACATAAACTTGTACATAAACAAAACACTTCATATTCTACCTAAAGATAAAAGTAATGGGGAAAAATGTCCAATGAAGTAGCTATCCTTGTACAATAGCTGAACATTTCCCTGCAACTTTTCTGTGTTTTTCAAACAATTTTCTTTATTTTCCCTTACATGAAATGACATACACTTGCAATTTCTCACCCCTTGGCCCAAATTGTGGGTCATTTTCTAGTCTCTCAGGCATTTACTGTTTTATATACATATAAATATGTGTACACTTATGTATACACACAGACAGGAGAAAAATATGAACATTATCTTAACAAAATGTACTTTATACCAAGTTTAACAGAAGGAACAATGTGTATGATCTTAAAAATGAATTTTGATAAGTATAAAAACAGGATCAATAACTTTCACAAGAGAAAGAGTTCCTCAGTTTCCCATCCTTGTCCATCAAAGGTAGAGTTGCTGTAAAATAGAATTAGATTTATCAAAATATGGTGAATGTAAGACCATAGTATCCCATCACTTTCCTTACTTCTCAGGGCAAGAATACATTAAATCTGTTCTTGTATTCCTAGTAGAAAGGCAGATACAAATTTAAGGGCTAGAATTCATAGGATCATTTTTTTTAAAGCTGTGAAAAATACACAGATACATACATACATACATACATAAAGAGGCACCTGAGTGGCTCAGTCAGTTAAGTGTCCAACTCTTGGTTTCAGCTCAGGTCGTGATTTCACAGCTTCCTGGGTTCAAGCCCCTCATCAGGCTCTATGCTGGCAGTGTGGGGCCTACCTGAGATTTTCTCTCTCCTCTCTCTCTGCCCCTCCCCCACTCACACTGTCTCTGTCTCTCTTAAAATAAAAAAAAACCTTAAAAAAATAAATAATAAAAAACTATCATATTTGTTTCTGAAAAATCTGATTATGATTGTAGAAATCCAAGGCATACTAGGAAGCAGAATGAATCTTCTGACTTGACTGCTTTTCCATTATTATGTAGAAATAATTCACACACTTCCTGTCTCTGTTTCTCTTTGCATACATAAACCATGGGAATTTTAGCATATTGGGATATACCTAATGTAGACTGGTCCATGAGCTAAAAAGCTCAATTGGAAATTACTACCACCTGCCCAAATCATTCACATGACATAGGGAAGATGTTTGGCCTTGACCTTATGAAATGGATACTGCCTTTCATATCCTACTTTCATGCATGCATCTACTTATTCTTTCAAATCTGTGCTTATTTAGTGAGTATTTTACAGGCCAGATGTTCAGATACATACCAAAGATTAGGAGATTGATGGGGCAAGGGCACAACTGTTGAGAAACTCATAGTCTAAAGAAGATACCCCTATAAACAAGTATTAAATGATGAAAAAATATCAAAACAAAGTAACAGACCACTATGGAAGCTGGAAGAAAGCAATCAGCTTTGTCACTAGTAGTCCAGAAAGGCTCCACAGAGCAGGTGTACTTGTGCTGGATCTTGAAGTATAAGCAGAAGTCTGCCTCCTACAGAGAAAAATGGAAGATGTACCAAGGAAAAAGGACCTTTGCAAATTCACTGAGACATTCCCCACATGATGCCTGCTGATGGTAACCTGTAATTGAGATATGATTTAAAACACAGTCATGGGGAGTTATTTTAGTAGAAACTGTCTCCTCCTATCTGTACCCTAAATAAGGCTATGAAATAAGTCAAGTAGAATAGAACAGAACCTGAACTGGATATAAAAAAATTTCCCTACTAATAAACCTTTCTTTCAGAAAAGTGGTCATTCTTATCTTGGTTGAGTTCATTGTGTAATAATGTTTATAAAATTTGTTACAATTGACACAGGTAATGATATCTTGAAGCATGTGTAAGTAGGTGGTATTTGCATATTTGCCAGTTTTGCTTTGAACTGTATCTCGTGTCATTGTATAGTTTGTGGATTAGGGAGGGAAATGGAAAGGAACACACTCTTTCTTGCCCTTAAACAAGGCATTTATTTCATTGGAGATATTGTTTATGGGAGCTTCCTAAGTAGTCTTCAAGAACTCATTTATATTCCAATTGAGAATTCAAGTTCTCATTTATAGTAAAAGATCCCCTTAAAATTCTCCGTATTCTCTGTCATATTGTTATGTTTCCACTAAAAAAAGTAGAGGGTTATAGCCATGATTTTGTCTGTTATCTTGTCCAGTTCCTAGGAGAAAGATGGGAATTGCCTGTGTGTCTCCCTTCTTCACCTACTTGCATTTATTGTCTTGGTTGGCCAAAGAAGAAAGGTATTAGGCTATATATTTTTAAGGGGCAAGAAGAAATGACCCTGGACTTCATTGGGCCTTTTTTGCTAGTTAATTTTGCCTTCCTGATTAAATACTGTCCTCTTACCTAGATTTACAATAAGCACATTTCCTTCTTTTTAATCTTATCTTCCTATACCTGTATAGTGTATTTACCCAGTATTTAAAATTTCCCTTTTCATTTTAATATGTAACATTTGCCCGGTTAAATTGTGAAACCTCTCTTTTAACCAGAGTTCCAGACCTGGCCTTACCTGGTCAACTCTGTCTCTTTGACACTTGGGACCAAGCAGGTCAATTCAAGAGCACTGAAACTTCAACTGTCTACCATTTCTTCACAGTCTTAATTGGATATCTTAATTCACAGTCAGACATGTGATTCCACTAATTACCAGCTATATGACCTTGATCAAGATCATCATGGCAGGAGTCCATTATGGAAGTCTACTGTTTATATCTTGCCATCTAATCAATCCTTATCCCCCACAACCCTTACCTTTCTTACCTTCGCCCCGAGAGATATTGCTTTTCTTGTGTGGACCTCTAAAACATAGCATAGTTCATTCTGATAGTCTTCACACAAAATTTAGCCCTCCAGCCTCAAAATCAACCTCTTTTTCCCTGTCTCTCTTGTTCTTTCTGCCTCCCTCCATCCATCCGTTTCTACTTTTTTTTTACACATGTAGAATTTTAAATTATGGTGTTTGTTCATATTTAATAATTTACTATGTACACATCCAAATTTGGGTTTCTATTTTCTTGAGAAATTTTTCTAAAAGAGTTTTGTTTATACAAGTTTGATACAGTTCCTACTACTCTTTTCTCCTAACACCTAGATGCTATTTTTCAGCTTACTTATGCTATTGTTTTCTCTTATGTTTGTCCATCTTCATTCACTCTGCTGCCTGCTTGATCTCTGAAGAGATTTGTGTTTATGACCCCTGGCATAGATTTATTTATAGCCACAAGCAAGATAGGATTTATTTCTAGAAAATTGAGGGCAAATAGTTAAGTAATCTTCCCAAAGTCATGTTACTCAAAGCCCAGTCTTTTAATTCAATTCAGTATCTTTCTCTTCCACAGTGTTTCCCATTCTTCAGTGTGTCTCAGAGATACCTGGAGATCTTGGTAAACAGATAGTTAGCCCCTACCCCAGAGTTGTTTGTTTGTCTGTTTTCTATTTACCAGGTCTGGATTGGAGCCAACAAATTTGTATTTCTAGCAAGTACCTAGTTGATGCTGGTGGGGGACCACACCTTGAGAACCATTATGCTTTGCCATTATCTTTTTTTAATATCTTCCCCAAGTCCTTTCAGCTTACCTTTAAAATGAGATGAAGAGTATTTACTCTGTCTTCCTCTCAAGTCTCAAGATTGCTGTTTCAAATCATCTGCAACGACAACAACAACAACAAAATACAGCTACAAAATAAATATAAACCTTGTCTCCTTCACTAGCGCATAAGCTCCATGAAAGCTGGAGCAATCTTGTTCATTTCACTATCTCTAGTTTTTTGATAAATAGTAAGTGCTTTATAATTTTTTGAATAAATTAGTAAATAACAGGTAAAACCCAGGGCTTGATTAAAATTAAACAAACAAACAAAAAAAAAAAAAACAAATAGAGACCTGGTCCCTACCAATCAATGACTATTTAAATTCAAGAAAATAATTCCTAAGGAATATCTATGCTTCTCTGATTTATTTGGTAGCTTAGTCATGCTTGTGTTAATGCAAAAGGAAGCAGTGTATCATTTGCTGATAGCACTTGTTGTAATAGTTTCTCTTCTGGGTAGTAAGAGTTTCTACATAAACATTCAAAGGATTGTAATCACTATCCAGAGACCGAATCCTCTGCCCTGACAGTTGGAAAATGACTCTACGCACTGACAGCCCCACAGGATGGGAAACGCAATAGCTCTGCTACTACTGTGTAATGTTGCTAAGCTTAATTGACTGCACCCATAAGTAGTGGGAGAAAGTGAGAGTGTGTAATCTATACTACTCTTAAATTATCATGTGGTACGAACTTGTAGGCTTCCTGGAGAATCTCTTGGAGGTTAAGCCATGAGGTATTTGGATTTTAGATTTCCCTGTCCATTCTCAGTTTTACTCACTTGTTCTTTTTTTTTTTTTCCTTAAGTCTCATGCTGTTACTTTCTCAAATGTACTTTGCTTTTGCTTTCTTTTCCTTTGTATCTTTCCACAGAGCCACTCTTATTCCTCTTTTCTCACCTCTCCTTCTTACTGAATACTCTGATCAGCATTCAAACATGAATAATTAAGACACCACTCCTGTCTTTTCATTCCTCTCCAGATACTGTTTGTTCTAATCTGCCATGAAGCTTTTAAAAAAGGTTGTCTATAAAGGCTGTCACACTTTTACTGTCATAATTACCTTACTACTCTTGTCTTATTTTATACCCATGACTCACAAACAGCCTTGCTAAGGACATCAATAATATCCATGTTCGGAATCGAAAGAACACTTCTCAGTCCCCACCTTACTTAACCACTCACTACATTTCACACAATTGATGTGCTTCCTTCTTGAAGGTTCTTTTCTTTTGGCTTCCATATACTACTGACACTCTGTGGCTTTGTGCCTTCCTCCCTGAACACTCCTTTTCAGTCTCCTTTACAAGGTACTGTCTTTGTCTCACTCCTAAACATTAAAGTTCTACTCTTCTTCCTCTACTGTCTTTCCCTGAGTGATCTTACACACACATCATTCAAATGCTAATATTCACTACTTCCTATCATGCATCCATGCCTCTCATCTAACAGATAGGTTTATGGATTCATTGTCTTCTGGGGAACTCTACTTAAATAGCTCTCAGGTATCTCTAACTTGAAATGTCCAAAATTCTACTCCTGAATTCTCACCTTCTCACTTCAACACCTGATGTTTTCTCTCTCTCATCTGCTATAACTGACCCACAAATTCATGCCAACATCTATCTCCACCCTATCCATGCATCCTCAGCTACACTGTTCATTCTCTTGTCTGATTCATCATCATTGTTGTCTCTGAAACTTTACCCCTTTTAGTCAACTTCCTGAAATGCTGTTCCCCCCACTCTTTATTACAGAGAATTCCTATTTATCTGCAGGTCTTTTTTTTTTAAGTTTGTTTATTTATTTGAGAGAGACAGAGAGAGAGAAAGAGAGAGACACACAGAGAGAAAGAGGTAGCATGAGTGGGGGAGGGGCACAGAGAGGGACAGAGAGAATCCCAAGCAGACTCTTCACTGTCAGGACAGGGCTCAACTTGGGGCTCTAACTCACAAACAGAAAGATCATGACCTGAGCCAAAACCGAGAGTCAGACACTTAACGGACTGAGACACCCAGGTGCCCCTGATCTACCACTCTTAATTTAAATAAGTAATTAAATGACTCAAGCAGTTACCTTGAGTCATAATTCTGCTTTTATATGAATGTTATTTCATGTTACCTCCTTAATATACTGTAAGCCTTATGAATGCAGTATCCTTGATAGTGTTCCTTTCTTTTTTAAATGATTATATCACCAGGGTGTAGCTCAGAGCCTAATACATATTAGGCCCTTAGTAAATATCTGTTGAATAAAAGGTATTCCTTACAAGTTTTCTTCTTACTAGACATTTTTCTAGTTTCCATCTCCTTTTGCTACTTCTCTCAGATTGATTCCTAACTCTGTCCTTTTGTCTCTTTATCCTTTCCTTCTTTGTTCCTTTATTTTTTACTTCTCTTCATTCCTTCATGGAAAACATGGACTTGCCAGTTAAAACTAAAAATCCCTACCTACTTATAAAGTTTATTCTTATTTGAGTGAGACAACTAGTTTAATTCAGATAAAGAAACATATACCCAATAGCAGATTTTCATTTCCTTTCTCTCTCTCTCTCTCTCTCTCTCTCTCTCTCTGTCACTCAGTCTCAAATTTGGCTTTGTACCTAGACATTTTGGAAGAGAGATAGTGTGTGGATGAGCAAGATAAATGATTCTGTCTTAAAATACCCAGGACTAACTCTCTATATTGATTCATTCAATCTTTCCTTTATTCATTCATTTAATCATTTATTCATTTAACTAACTTATTGTGTATTTTGGACTTTTATAGTCTGAACCTCAGACCCCCCATTTACTTGCTGAGTTGCTGTGACAAATAAATTAATCATTTCTCAGTTTCTTTATCTCCTGAAATGGGTAAAAACAGTAACTAATTTATATAATGAGTTATTACATGCAGAAGTGACTAACACATAATGAACTCCATACAATTATTAGCTAGCATTATTTTAAACATCATCATTAATTAATCATTACTTTTTTGGATATTGTATTACATAATGTTGAACAAAATACAGTGTATGTCTTCACATAGTTTACATTCAAGTACAGGGAAAACTGTGACTAAATTTGGCCCACTCACCAGTTTTGTACATCATGTTTTATTGGAGACGTGCCTGGGTGGCTCAATAGGTTGAGGGTCTGGCTCTTGATTACAGCTCTGGTCATGGTCTCACCATTTGTGAGATCAAGCCCCATGTAGGGCTCTGTGCTGACAGCATGAGCCTGCTTGGGATTCTCTCTCTCTTCCTCTTTCTCTCTCCCTTCCCTGCTGGTGTGCACACACATTCTCTCTCTCAAAAATAAATACATAAGCATTAATAAAGTTTTATTGGAATATAGCTAGCTCATTTCTTTATAATTTGTCTAAAGTTGCTTCATGCTGCAACAGCGACACTGAATAGTTGTTAAAGAGATCATATGCCCTAGAAAGCAGAATATATTTACTGTTATACTCCTCAAGGCAAGTTTGCTGACCCCTGTTCTGTTGCAGGTAGACATACTATCTATTTATTCAGGTGATAGCCTAGGTTATAGGAAATCCATTGGAATCAGGGAAACTTGGATTAGTATTCCAATTTTCCCATTCTACCACTGTCTTGCGTGGTTTTAGCATGCCACTTATCTTTCCTGTGCATCAGTTTCCTTGATTCCAAAATGGGCCCAATGCCTATCCTGATGTGTTCTTACAGGGTTCAATAATAAAATGTATATACATGTTTGCAATTGTTGGTGCTCCATAAAAACTTGTTATGCTTTCCTTTTGGAGAATAAAGATATTATCTTATATTGGTATTATACATATTAACACTTATTACAACTTTACAACTACATAAAACCATTTTATATCAGGAGTCAAAATAATCATAGTCTGTAATAAAATAAAGTCCAGTAGGAGAAAAATAGATTTTAATTGCAGTAAATGCAAATAAAGGACATGTTAAACTCCACTTTCCATTTTAGTGCTTTTTCTATCTTAACCATCTTCGTCTTGGTTTAAATTTGTCATATTTAAGTTATAGGTTTAAACCTTTTATTTATTTTTTTTTAATTTTTTTTTTAACGTTTATTTATTTTTGAGAGAGAGAGAGAGAGAGAGAGAGAGAGAGAGACAGAGCATGAACGGGGGAGGAGCAGAGAGAGAGGGAGACACAGAATCGGAAGCAGGCTCCAGGCTCTGAGCCATCAGCCCAGAGCCCAACGCGGGGCTCAAACTCATGGACCGCGAGATCGTGACCCGAGCTGAAGTCGGACGCTTAACCGACTGCGCCACCCAGGAGCCCCTAGGTTTAAACCTTTTAGATGCTAATGATTGTTCTTTGCTAATTAGGTTTCCAAGGTGCTTCTAGTGCAAAAACCAACTGAAAATACTATGTAAACGAAATTACTGAGAAAGTGGAATAATCTTGTCTGTGAGAGGGAAATAATTTGTTTTTTTAAGGTGCCTCTTTAATAATAGCTTAAAACAATAAATCTATGAAGGTTTGTTTTTTCACAGTAGTTAACCAGTCAGTAACGTTGCCTACAAAATTCCAATTTAAAAAATGACCTTTTAAAGATGGCATATGAAATTAAATTTTAATGAGTGATAATAAATGGTGGTACTTTTCACAGGAGGAAACACAATGCTTGCCTGGAGCCCTTGCTACATGTCATCCACTTTAGTGCTCTGTTATTGTATCTTCCCTTTCATTATTTTCAAGGGAAGATGACGGGACAGCACACTTTGAAGAACCGAAAACAGTTTTAATATTGTGCTTACCAAAGGCGATCTTCGTCACTGGCTAATTAGGCAGATGGCTCTCCATTGCTTCAGTGATGATTCTTTTGTACAATGCTGTTCCGTCCCTCCACAATGACAGTATAAGGTGTTTAAGCATTTCTGTGATTATGTGGCCTGATTGAAAAATAAATCTTCATGATTGGGCTACAAAAAAAAAAAAAAGCGTTTCACTTTACCAGATGGGGACTCCACTACAGTTCTGTAGCAAACACAGAAAGATCTTGACAATTGACTTGAATCTAGGAAGAGAAAAACTTAAGGACAAGAGGGTCCCTGCAAAAGGCTTGATGGCTTTCTTAACAAAATAGGAACAATCACCAATGCTTCATAGGCCAATATAAGCAGTCTTTTATTAATCCTCTGGGCCACTTGAGTTCATCGTGCCATTTACTCAATGAGAACAATTTATCATTAATGGGCAATAATCATGGCAAACATAATTATTAATTTATTGTTTCTAGCTTAAATTTTAAAATATTGTGAAGCTTTCTGCTTTTTATGATGGTGCTTTCTCTACCCTTTTTGCCCTGAGGATCCTATTAGCAGAGAGCCGAGCAATTCGGTTTCATCCCCAATAAATTATGCCTTCATTCTTAAAATACAAGTACTGAAGGACTGTAAAGATTAGAAATCTGTTTGAAGCTCCCATCACTTGAAGTTTTTTTCCTTGATGTATAGAGCTTCTGGTGTTAATGTAAAACAACACATCTTTCTAAAAGTTCAGAGCCAAGTCACCTTAAAAGAACCCCGGCCAGAGTGGTGGGGGAAGTACAAAATGAAATCCATTACCATGGAGGGTAGAGATGTTCGCTTCCTCAGAGCCTGTCTCTAAGATGGGCTGCTGGTGTATTACAGAGTGGGGAGGTGACCATGCTTGTCACCCACCATTTCAAAATGATTAGAAAACTGAAATTCCCAAGAAACAGGAGGTGAATTCTCACTTTCCTCAATGAGGATCTGGACTGTTGGCACCACTCAGGTAACAGGCTGCTGTAAATGAAAACCTTAAAAAAATAAAATATTTTGTGTAAATGCATTTTCGTCCTAGGTATAGTTGTTGGTGTGGGTTTCATTACTTTTCCCTGTCACCATATGATAGAAGGACGTGGTTGTGCCAACTTCTTATTATACTATTTTATTGCCAGTTGTGCCCAATGGCTCAAGAGCTAGTGTGTCTATGCCAGCCATAACTTGGTATTCCAACAACAGTGGGGACCCATGGGGGTGCTCAACTTTGGCTTAAATAAAATTGAAATTAGAAAAAGAGGTGACTCTCCAGTTTTTAACAAATGTTGATCTTTACTTGTTTCTCAGGCTTATATCAAACTGCACTAGGTAGCAATCATTTTTTCTGCTTAATTTTGATATTTAAAATTAATACAAGCCATTTATCAAATATAAAAGCTTAAATTTTGAAAATTAACTTTTCACCATCTGAGCATTTATGCATTATTTCTCTTTCGTATCCACCTCATCCCTTAATTTTGAAAAGTGAAAATATATAGTTAACGTGTGAAATTCTCATAATCTCATTTTTCTTAATGCATATTGAATTTGACTGCCTGATTGTTTCTTCTAAATTAATGCAGACATATTCAGAGATGAGATAATTACAAAACTAAGCATAAATGGGAGAGGAGTGTTGACCTAAGTAAATAACAGGAAAGGGACAAATTGTTCATGTATTCTCTTTCCAATGTAGTTAAAGAATTTTTTTTTAATTCCAAAGTGAAGTGTAGATCAGCGAGCTACATTTAACTAAAAAGTTTAAAGACAGATGAATTCTGAAAGAAAAAGGGAGCAATCTGGGTTTCCTGAACAGATGTGTACTGATGTACTTTGGCTTATAACAAGTAAAGTGGATAGTTAATGATAGAAAATGTTAAAACAATTTTCACAAGCAACTTTAGAAGTGATAGATGAGCTTATGATATAGATTGTGGTGATGACTT
Organism: Prionailurus viverrinus; assembly: GCF_022837055.1. NCBI lineage: Eukaryota > Metazoa > Chordata > Mammalia > Carnivora > Felidae > Prionailurus > Prionailurus viverrinus. Next base: position 183,676,334 of record NC_062561.1, on the reverse strand, counting down.
CACAGGTACACACTTCTCTTCAAACTCATCAAGTTGTACACATTAAACAAATACAGCATTTTGTATGTCAATCATACCTCAATAAGGTTTTTTTATATAAAAACAGTTTCATCAACTTGTCAAAAATAAAAAAGCAAAGCTTCCTTTCAGTAGTTAATTTCTGAATTATATTCTGGATTAAATTATATAACTACTAGGCACACTAACGGTAAGTGCTTCTTGCCTTTTTTTTATTTTTTTCTTTAGAAATGAGTGCATGAAGGCAGAAATTACTGGAAGGGAGGTCAGGGTAAGTCATATCATATTTATGTCTTACTTTTGAAGTGTACAGAATGCATTGTGTAAAACTTGTTCAGGAACTCTCGGGGGCTTGTGTCTCAGATAAATTAGACAAATTGAGTTTTTCAGGGGAAATGAAATGTTTGCTATAGCTATGCTACACAGAAATATGCCACTTATCCCTGACATTTTGAGACCCTGCTTTCTGCATGCCAGCCATCTTACTGTTCCACATTGTTAAGTGTATCGTGGCCAAAGTGGCAAAAGAATCTCTGGATGAATTCCCATTTTAGAATTGTGAGTCTCATCTCTCTGTGTAGCTTCTTTGTTTTGTTTTGTTCTCTGTTAGTCTGGTATGGCATAGATAGTGCTTAAAATCGCAGGGCAGTACTAAGCTAGGCTTCCAAATGTGACCCATGTTGAAGTCCAAGTGCAGAAGGTCACAGACTGGAGTTGATTATAACATAATCATGTTTCTGTTAGTATCTGTTTAGTCTTTTTAGTACCACTTAGTTGTTTTTCTATGAAGTTTAAATGTATTTGACTTTATGAAAGGATAAAGCATCTGTTGTATTATAAATAATCATGTAAAATTGAAAGCCATGGACTTCTTACCAATGACTTATATGATTTACTTCACTTCTAGTGTGTAATAGATAGATCTGCAAAAAATCATTTTCTTCAAGTAGAGAATTAGAACAAAATGTCTTGAGAAATTTCCTGAAGTTATTCAGAATGTAAATGAGTAACAAAGTCAGAACAAATAGCCTTTTCATGTATAATAAATAACAATAAAACCAAGATCTGCTTTGAAAGGAAAGAGGAAGAGAAGAGAAAAAGGAAGAAAGAAATGGAAAAAAAAGAGAAAGCAGGGGAGAGAAAGGGCAGGGAAGGGAAGAAAGGAGAGAGGGAGGGAAGGAAGAAAAGTACGGTTGTATTGTAGATTAATTTTTCCTAGTTGTATATTCAGAAGTCTAAATCTGATAATGGTACTCATTTATCTTTGATTGTCAGTGCCTTGTTAAATCTTGCCAATTCAATATTCAGCAGAACACTAAAGGTTTGGGGATAATGGGAGTTGTGCAAAGGGTGGAATTCTGAGCCTTCCTTCATTTTCAGATAATTCAGTTCCACATGGGCTTTGCATATTGTGATTTTCTATAAAAATGTGTTTTAAGAAAGAACTTATATGGCAGTATGCTGATATCAGTTAAATCTAGCTGGTGGGGACCTGAGTGTCTATAACATTGATTATTTTTCTTTTCTCTGTTTTTGAGATGTTTTTAAATTAAACATTAACAATTCAAAACATTATTTTTTGAAATATCTGCACATGTTCAAAAAATGTCTTTGAACTTTATTGCTCTGTCATGTCACCAGCATGTTAACTGAGACTGAATGAAACTTTAGGTCAACACTTTAACCAAGTAGATTGCTTTCCTTATAATGAGAAGTCTTAGTGTATGTCACAGAGATGGGAAAGTGTTGATATTATAGTTTCCCTCTTGCACCAGCTAATAGAGGTTGGCTGTCTGTTTGTCCTGGACATCTCCTAATTTATTCTCCACTCTTATTTCAAGTGAATAGAATTTTTAGATGGAAGTGAGCAGTCAGAAAAGGACTACATTTCCAAGGCACGTTTACCCATGTGACTGAGCTTAAGCCAGTGGTCTGTATTTGGAATGTCGAGTGATAGCTTATGGAATTCTTCCTCAAGAGATGGCTGCTTCATTATTTTGCCCTTGGCGAGAAGAAAGTTCTAGGTCCAATGTAGAGAATACCACACTGTCTCTGACATTGTCAAGTTTCTTCCCATTGCTTCATGAAATGTGGATGTGATATTTGGAATTCAGTCTTGGACTGTTAAATGTGAGCCATCCATTTGGGAGGGGATAGATGAATATTTGGGTTTGTATTTTTATAAGCTGAAAAAGAACTAACATCACCAGTATTAATTGGTTTCATAAAGGAGCGAGATTTCAGTGAATATGTATGCAGGGTTTGCAAACTGGTAGCCCTCACATCAATGTGACTCAAAGACATTATTGGATAAAAAGGGTGTAGATATTTTACCTAAATATTTAGAATTGGATCTTCTCTTGAAAAACAAAAGGTAACTCTAGGAACACTGAGCCCATGTTCTCACATGGCCCACATACTGTGAAACTAAAGAGCCGCAGAAACATCAGAGTTGGAAACAGCAGAGTCCCCTCAGTCCCTATCATCCCCTTATATCTCCTCCATACCTCATTTCACTCAATCCACTGAGCCCTGCAAGTAAGGAATTGTACACCATAGGTCAGATGCCAGGTGGACTTCTTGGAAATGCATGCTTTACACTGCATGCCAGAAAGAAGTGATATGACCCTAACTGCAATTCCACATTCTCCGAAATACCAAATTCCTCAATGTAATGTCTGCAAATCTCCAAGATCAAGGTTTTCAGGATATGTCTTCATTCGGTCTCTCTTCTTTACCATGTTGACACAGACATGAAACTCATTTCCACAAATCAGCCCACTCATACAAGCACAGTCATCTTTAGAACAGTGTTGCTAATAAGAGAAGTATCACATTAGGTCCTACATAACAAAATATTATTATGTTAGACTTTAAAGTTCTCCAAAAACTTTTTTTGTTGCCCTAAAGGGCTTCATGGTTGGCATCCTTGCCATAAAAGTTCAGTATTCTCCCCTGTCTTCTCTCTCTCTATGCTCCTCTTTTCTCTTCCTTTCACTCTCTTATGTGCCTTCTTCCTCTTAAAAAAAAAAGTGCATATAGACACACACACACACACACACACACACACACACACACACTTTTCTTCAGGCCTTTCAACCATATGGAGTGGTTTTTCCTTCCTCTCACCATCAGCCCTAGGGTTCTCAGAGTTTCATATTCTATTTCCAAATATCAAGTTTGCTGTGATTGTTATCATTCTGTGCATTTATTCATGTTCTCCAAGCAAAATGAGGCCTTCTCTGATGAATACTGGAAGCAGCTCTTAAGATGATACATGTGTTTTTCTCTCTCTCTCTCTTTACCCCATAAAACACAAAGCCATAGCTTGCCTTTACTATGTGACAGTTCTACTTACAGATTATGTATGTCAACAGCCACCATCATGTGTGGTGAAATTTGAAGAAAGTTTCGAATCCCTGCTAAGGGGACCCACACAGGAGAAACCTCAACTTACACACTAAGGAGAGTCAGAAAAGTCATGGCCACATACAGGGAGCCACGGGTGGTTGTTCTCTTTTCCCTTTGGTGTTTCTGTAAAGGAAAATCACAAAACATCTGAAGAAGACATAGATCCTAGAAGCATGCTATGTAGGAGAGAATTTGAAACATGAGGAATACAGAAATGAATGTTAGACTTGAATATTTCAACTTGTGACATTTTGCAGATAAATTTTTTTAATTCTGTATTTGTAGCAATGATTGTGACTTCTTAATATGCATCACTAAAAAATGTTCATTTTTTTACCAGCAATGAAGGCAGCCTTTGTATATAATGATATCTATGTGTAGGCCAGGGGTTTTATACTGGTGGATTTTGGAAAGACCATTTGTCTGATTTAGCTAAAAGCAACTGGACTCTGTCTTTCTGAAACCTAGCATAATGTGAGGAATGCCAATTTAAGCCCATTTCATTCTCCACAGTGTTCTTCTAGGAGCTAAGATAATGAAATATGTTCCATTTGAGCCTCCCTACAGAACAAAACAATCTAGCCAGATTGTAAATTAAGTAATGTATTATAAATTATGTAGCATGCAATGCCAAAATGAGGCATGGCCACCACACATAATTAACCTGGAGTAAACACTAAGTGCATCGACAATCTCAATTCAGAAACTTTAGGGGCCAGAGATGAGAGGAAGAGGTTTTTTTTTTTAAGTATATTTTTATAGTTCAAATTCATGTGTTTAACCTGAAAATTTGCATCCTATTGTCTAAAGACAATTAATAGTTTACTAGAATATAAATTTCCTGGTGTTTTAATCTATCTTCTGAATTTCATAGCAGTTTTATAAAATACCTAATTAGTATATATCATAGGTTTTTTTTAGTATGCCCCCCAAATAGCAACTGAAGACAGAGCCCATCCTACAAATCTATCAATCTCATAGCAAATTTGAGAGGATAACTAAGACTTCAGAAGTTATGGCATACATCATAGCTCATGTTGATGTTTTCTTTCCTTTCCTGCCTCCTACCTTTGTTTCTACTTTCCTTCCTCCTGCCTTTCAAAATTCCATGATTAATTCTCACTCTGTCTTTAAAAACAAAAACAAAAACTTGCTGCTGTGTACTGGATTTTTTTTTATATTCTTTCATCAAAAGATAATTTTTCATCTCCTGTAGACATTTTTGCTTTGCCAAAATGACTTTTTGCTAGGTTGTGGGCACAAGTAGTGTGTTGTTATTTCACACTTAGCTGAAATGAATACATTGCTGACTTGTGGTAAAATTAGAAATTGTGTTCAACCATCAAAATTTCTGGTATTGCTTCTAGCACTAAACATCTTGCAAAAACTTGTTTGCCCTGTTATCACTTTCCTATAACAAAATGAATGTAAACTAGTGTCTGAAAGGTTCCTTAATAATTGATGTGTTTGATTAGTTCACCTGGATTCATTGCCCCATCTTTTGAATTTCTATTACCATAAGGATAACTCTCACATGTTTCATTTAAAAAATGCATAATTGTGTTGCCCCCAAATTATAACAACTCTATGCCCAATGACAGTTATTTAGTTGATCCCTCTACTTTTTCTTAGTATTATTCTATAAGTAATTCAGTAGACTTCCCCCCATTGTTGACTTTCATGTTATTTTTTAATTTATTTTGTATATATTGAATAAATATTGGTAAGAGAGGCAGATTGTAATTTCTAATTAAACTTTTTTTATTAAATACCTCCAGTATGTAATAAATTAAAAAGATAAGGAAATTAATATTTAATTCCAAACTAATATTTAACTTTTGTAAATGTATTTCCTAGCATTAGATTGTTCTTTTCTCCTTAACTATTTGGATAAATGGGAAATGATGTCCAAAACTTTACTATAACCAAACCTGATTTTGAGACATTTGATAAAGAATAAGGGGAAGAATTTATTAAAATTCTGTCTTGCAATTACTGTGTTAATACATTATCAAGAGGCATATATAACTCATATGCTGGAGCGCCACTATTCACCTATGCTCATGCTTCGCAATACAAGACTGAAACATATTTATAGCAACCTCCCTCCAGTATCAAGGGTAATAGATACGATAGACATAGCCCAATAGTGATTCCACTTCTCTTGAATTCTCAGTAGAAAAGATTTTGAAATGCTAGTGCTCCAGTGCAGCTTCAACACATTTTTCTCATTAAAAAAAAAAAAAAAGTCTACTAGTCACTATTAAGTCAAGCCAGTGCAGTAAGTATAGAAAACACATTTTGACCTGCTCTCCTCTGCTCAGTCATTTCTGACTGACTTATATTGGCTTTCTGACTACTCTGTTAGAATCCACCAATTAGCAGAATTTTTAATCTAATTACAATTATAAAAGAAAGAACTTGAACTTTTTACAAATGTTTTTAAGTCACACTTCAGACATTAGCTGTGGATATTCTAAAATAGAAAACAGTTAAAAATTATGACATATAAAATTAATAGGTACTTTGTATTTCTTCCTAAGCCAAGTGATGAAAAGCTGCTCTCAAATTCGACACCCCTCTGAGTTAGAGTTATTTAGACATAGGAGGCTTTTCAATATTTGCAGGTATAAATCTGATCCATTAAAAAAAGTTAGGCTTGCACCCTTTTTCAAGAAAGTATTACATTATTAAATAGGTTCATGAATGCTCCTATCCAAAGAGTTAAGAATTTCCCTAATAACAATGAACATATACTGAAAAATATTACAGAGAACGTTCAATGCAATTATAAATCACGATAATAGTTACATTAAAAAATTAAGAGAACATTGTCTGGAAATGGCATACTCTACAGGAATGACTTCCCCACTCAGTTTCCGAGAAGAGAATCTCCATTAGTTTACCGTAGAGTCATAAGACATTAAAGACTCAACAAATATGATGCTACCTTATGATATTGTAAAATATGAGTGGCAAGCTTACCTATGCCCTAATTTGGAAAATAATTTGCAACATTGGTGGATTCCAGCCAAAATAAAATATCTGTTTTGTAGTACCTCTATCATCTTAGCTAAAAGTTGTTGGTTTTCAAGAGAAGTCAGCCCTGAAAGATAAAACAAAATAACAGTAACAAAAAGATGAGCTAATAATTCAATGACTATTTTTTTAATTAAGGGAATCTGAGTAAAAGAGAAAATTAGAATTTGTTGGATTGCCAGAAAATTGTTAATATAACTTTAACTCTTGATCCTAAGTTTTATTAAGGAAGGGAAAATGAAGAGGAAGAGAGCAGCATATGTGACTACTAAATCTAGAATGTTTGTATTTGTTTCCCTTTCTGCCACACAAGGGAAAAAAAAACATAAAAGACATTGTTAAGCCTAGATATAACTAAGCATCATGTTAGAAGTTATAGCTTAGTGCTGTAATACTTTATTTCTTCAGCCATAGAATGGTCATCAGCACAATTGTCCATTGTGGTTTATTGCCTTTTCATGATACTTTGTAGTTTTGATCTAAGATTTCAAATGCATAGAAAAGGAGCAACACATCTACCACCAAATTGTGAGTACCTGACAATCAAAAACATCTCTGGATAGTTGAAATCAATAAACCATTTTATTTTTGAACTCAACGAAAATATGTCTATTTTTCAGGGCTCTAAAATTATAAATGTAATAGACAGCATATCACTTTTCTCATGAGTTGATATCAAATTCACAATAAGTGAGAAATGATCTCAATTTAAAAATACCAGAATAGAATGAGTCAAATCCAGGCAATTTTTAAAAAAAAAATAATTTGTGAGACTTACTGTAAAAGTATCTTTGTTTTATCAAACCTGACTTAAATATGTGTATAAAACAAGGGCTATTTAAATTATTTTACTTTCATTTTATTTTAAATAAATACTGACCTGGGAGTTTTAATGCACTGGTGAAGTGATGGCCTGAATAAGAGCTCTCACTTTTTCAGTATTAAAAATGATCATCTACGGATGACCTATATGGAGGCTTATAATCACAATGGGTAACACTTCAACAAAAGAATCAATTTTAGGAGAAAATGTAGGGACAAATATAGGGTCTTTGTAAAATAGGAACCAAGTTGATCTTCTCAAGAACATTCTTTTAATCAGTGTGATAGAACATAAGAAACCAGAGTATAAATCAACATCTTCATGAGATTTTATTAATTTTGTCAGCCAACAAATATACATTTTGTAGAAATTATGTGCATAGAACTGTGCAGAGACTTAGGTGACTAAGGTCCTTGCCTTCAAGGGTAACAAGAAAGAGACAGACCCATTGTCCCAAATGGAAAGCATTTCTAAAAGTCCCCATGTCTCCCTACTCTTTATGATCCCATTTAAAAAGGAAGGAAAGCTAAGCATTGATGGGTTATAATATGAATGCCTGCAGACAGGCAAGTGGTATAGAGAACGATGCTAATAAATTAATCAGAAGTGAAGATGAACAGAGAACTATAATGTGGCCTTGAGGAACATGGTGCAGAATGTCTTCAGGAGGGGGAAAAAGTATTTGGAGAAAGGGAATAGCGTGTTAGGGAAGGGAATAGAAAGGGAGTAGCATGTTATCCAAATGTCTAGTAAAATATCAATTCCTATTTCACCATTTTGGGATTGGCCTAATTTGACATAAAATTGAATTTAAAACTCCATTGTTATCTCAATATTTTGCTCATTTATTATGTATAGACAGACAGGCCACATCAGTTTTTTAAACCATGCTATATTGATTCTGATAGATTTTAAATTCTAAAGGACATTTTTGGTGATGAAGAAATGATTTCAATCTGCTGTCCAAAGTCAAGACACAGAATTTCAAATTAGACATGGCAAGCCTAATATTGAGGACATGTACTTCCCCCCTTGAACTTGAACATATTTTCAAAGCTATCTGTGCAGAAAATAGGATAAGTATTTATTTTAAAAAGGAAAAAGAGAGAGAAAAAATATGTTGAAATAATCAATGGCTGTACAATAATATAAAGAAATTGGATAGATTTGTCAGCATGTCAGTCAAAAATGAATTACAATTGTGGTAAAGAAATCAAGGTAAAAGGAATTTCTCTGGGGAAAAGTGGCATGCAAAATAAAAGCATTAGTGTGACATACAGTTTACAGAAACTCTCTTTGTGGAGATTAAAGTTTATGTTTGTTGACAGTACAACAGGAACATGTCACACAATATAGAAATGATCATGCCATAACCACTTCTTAGTTGATGGCTTGATTTTACATGCAGTGTTCGACATTAGATAGAATTCAACATGCATTTCCATCCACTGGCATTAGCTGGAGTAGCTGCCTGAATTCATAGATGCAATTATTTGAGACCAAAACATTTTCTGCCATGAGGTATTTTATGCCATCAAACGAAAAGGGCCAGCCCTTTTGCTCATACACTAAAAATTACTTTAGGAAAAAATGAACAGAAATTGAGTTATATATATTTTATTTTATAGACATCATTTATATCCATCTCTGGAGTCTGACAAAGGCTACCTGCATTCTCAGAAAATTAAGACCCACTGTAAAAATTAATAATTGTATTACTAATAGCAGAATTAGTGGGAGCAATGAGTGTAACATGCATTTATTTGGTGCTTATTTTGTGAAGAGCAATTTTGTGTTTCACCTCCTTTAATTCTCAGAGCATTGACAGTGAGGTGGTATGTCAATAATCTTTAAAGAGGAAATGAAACTTAGAAAGGCTAACTATACAAATGAATCGATACCCAGTGAACAGCAGATAAAGAAAGAGGATCCAGTTTCAAGAGGTCCAAGTCATTGTATACCAAAGATGTTGCAAGTTAAGGTATGATTCAGATAGTCACTACAACTTTAAGTCATTTCTCTTGTGTAGTGTAGTATGTCTTATAAAAATCTGCAGAAAGAGATAAGCAATCTAATGGGAGTCCTAATTTTAATCATTAAAGCAATGCAGATTTATTCTTTTGTGTAGCTTTCTATGGGGCTCTAGTTTCTTAATCATGTACATTTATGCTAATGGAACTATGAGCAGTATAGTTATGACCAATCTTAGGAAGTAGTAAAGTTTTTTACTACTTCACTCTCTGTATATTTTTAGTTATATCACCATGCTATCAGGGCTTACATTTCCAATATATATACTGCCATTTGCAGGAGTATTTACAAACCTTAGGTGTTTGGATAGTGGTATATTGGCAAAAGTTTAACAGCTGGCTCTCCAGAAAAAAAAGGTATGCATATATATGCCTATATAAGTTTATTATAAGTTTTAATAATATATAGGGCCCAATTTGCCAAAAACAAAAAAAAATGCAATACTCATTATTGTAAATTCCACATGGCCAATTGATGCTTGAAAATTCTTCCCCTGATTTTTGCCAAACTCTTATATCTAACTAACTTATAACTACCTAACTGTTCTATCAAATGGTTGTAATCAATTGATTAATGTAGTAGCTCTGACTCGAATATTGGTTTTCATTCTTACTTACATTAACGAGCAAGACTAAAAACATGTATTTTGGAACTTCATTCAGTCACCAATGATGTAGGCAATTTCTTTACAGAATTGAATACTAGTTTTCAAACACTAAGGTAATATTTCCTCAGTTTTTTGTGTGCTATTAATAAGGTAATAGCCACATATGTGACACACTTTGAAATTTGTCTGCATTATTAATATTTTATAATTACTTTCTTAAGTCTAAGCTAGGGTTCAGCCAACTATTGCCCACAGGATAAATCTGGCCCACTTCCTACTTTATAAATAAAGTTTGCTTGTAACACTATCAAACCTATTTGTTCATATATTGCCTATATCTGCTTTCACAGTATAATAGCAGTTAAATAGTTGCTACAAAGAATGTATAGTGTGTACAAAGCTTAAATATTTACTGTCTAGCCCTGTAGAGAAAACATTTGCAGTAAAGAAATGTTAAATCAAGCCCTGATTTGTAGTGTTTACCAATTTTTTATAGTGTATGCTACCAAGTGAACATGTACATTTTAAGCCCAGTAATATACCAGTAAAATGTTGTAATTAGGAAGTTGTGGGTTGAATTGTGTCCCCAAGGAAAGGTATGTTGAAGTTCTAAAACCCCTGCTTCCTATGGATGTACCTTTTTTGGAAGTAGGGTGTTTGCATTTAAAATAAGGCCATGCTAAATTAGGATGGGCCCTAAAATCTGATGACTCATGTTCCTATGAGGAGAGACAAACATGAAGACATAGAGGGAACACAGAGAAGAAGGCCCTGTGATGATGGAGGCAGAGACTACTTATGTACCCACAAACCAAGGAACACAAGTTACCAATGGCCACTAGAATTTAGAAAAAGCAAGGAAGGAGTCTTCCCCTGAACTTTCACAGTGAGCATGAGAATAACTTGACTAGGCTGCTAGCCTCCAGAAATTATGGTAACTTTGTGGTAATTTGTTATGGCCATTCTCAGACACTAATACAGAAGTGCGAAGTTTTGAGTATTTACTATCTTTGTTTTTCATAGAATCAACTTTATTGTACATTTATATAACTCAATTATTAATGATGGCTTTGTTCAACAAAAATTTCATGAAATTTCTGAAAATTTAACAAAATCAGGGGCCAGCTTGGGTCTGTTTCAGTACATCATTCTTTAAAGACAAACAAACAAACAAACAAATAAACAAACAAACAGTAATGGCAAGGCTACATCCTCCTCTGGGGTAGAGAGTAGATTCAGAGCCTAGGTTTGTTTACATCCTTCCATGTTTCCAGAAAGCTAGTTTATAAAAGTGGGACACAGTATGGAGAGATTTCAGGAAATGAATGAGTTAAATCTTGCTGTTGAAACTTTAGCAAAAGTTAAGATCCAAAAAGATTTGATTTGCCTGAAATGAACTTAAGAGAACTCAAGTCCTGGGCCTGATGGATGAGATTTGATTTTGAAATCCTCCTGATAGTGTTGCCTCAACTTCTGATGTATGCCTTGTTCCAGTCAAGACTGGTTCAGTTACTGTATGGGACTGAACGATGGGTGTGAATATCAGTTGGCTCAGTCTTGAACGGCAAAATGAAGCAGAAGAAATGAGGTGGGGTCCATTATCAGCCTTCACTTAGAAAATAAAAAGAAGTTTAGAAATTTCTAATATAAATTATTCATTGAGTAATTATCTTATATATTTCCAAATCATGTTTTCTCCAAATTGTTGCTCAATATCCTGCATCTTAGTAACTTATATTTCATATGTCCATATGTAATCACTTAATTTTAGTAGTACTGTTTTTTTAAAAAAAAATAATGTTTATTTTTGAGAGACAGAGAGAGAGAGAGAGAGAGAGAGAGAGAGAGAGAGAGAGAATGAGCTGGGGAGGGACAGAGAGAATGGGAGACACAGAATCTGAAGCAGGCTCCAGACTCTAAACTGTCAGCACAGAGCCTGACGTGGGTCTTGAACTCACAGACCGTGAGATCATGACCTGAGCTGAAGTTGGTCACTTAACCAACTGAGCCACCCAGGTGCCCCAGTAGTACTGTGTGTTGCAACTGTCCCCTCCTATGCCAAAGTAATGTACATTCTGTGTCTTATTATAGTAAGCCTGAAAAGTGAGCTGCTAAACATTTAGTAATGGGAGACTATGTTTACTAATAGGATCACATTAACCATAAAAATGCATTAGATCTGAAGGTCAGTTGAGTAAAAATTAAAGTTATTTATTATTAATTAAATAAAGGATTCAAGACCTTCCTCTCACCTTTGTGTCCCTTTCCATGCAGTAGTGAGAGAAGTTGATATTTGCTGACTGTACATTCGTCTGACAGATTTCTGGTTTCTTTCTTACTCCACAAGGTCAAGAGCACTATTTCATATTCTGCCAGCAGTCATGGGGGATTCAAATCTACGGTTTATCTCCTTATAGGAAAGCCCTTTGGTATACTAAGTAATTGGACACTGGTCCTTTTTCTCCATTCCTGTACTTAACCAAAATTATTATGTGTTCATTGTCATCATCTTCCAGGTTGTCCTCCCAGCTTAGTTTGAGCATTTATTGAAACACTTGCGGTTGCATAAATGTTGCCTATAACAGACAGTCTGCACTGTCTTCAAAATGAGAGACCCCTGTCTTGTGCTGTATGTTGATCTTCTTGTTGTTCATTAATAGCAGTAGGAAAGCCCTAGATATCAGGACCAAGTTAGTCAGAAATACTTGGTATGAAATTATATCCCCTATAAACATTGTGATGCACAAAATGAAAATGCTCTATCTCCTGGGGTAAATAAAAGTATATACCTTATACTTAACATTTGACAATGTGATGTTAACTTGAAAATTAATAAGAAAAGTGCTAATTGGAGAAACAAAAATAATATACTCTGCCAACAAGTTGCACAGTCAAACCCGTGATCTGGAAAATGAAGCTGAGAAAGACATTATTTTTCAGAATTGTTAACTGGATATCACAGACCACTTGAAAAGTTGCTGAATAAAATGATTAGGGAAAAGTCCAGTCGCGTATTTTTTGTCTATTTTTAAGCCAAAGTAGGAATAAAAGTGATGGTACTTTTATATCATGGATAACTTGTGTTACTGTGTTTTTTATAGACTGAAATTCAATAATGGTATTTAAGGGAGAGCATCAAATTTGTTTCCATGGTTTAATTTCCATTAATTTGAGGATTTATACGAATAAATAAATGGGAAATTATGTACAGACATAAACACATACATACAAACACATACCCATTTTCACCCTTGGCTCTGAAGATACATTTTAATCAACTCTGTCAGGTCTATATTCTGCTCATGTTTGGAGTGTACTATCCATTTAATGTGCTGGTCATGACTTACAGGCCCTTTCCCATTGTTTTCCTCATGTGGAGGGAGCTCAGAGGAAGGAAAGCTGCTACTGAATGAAGCTTATACTCATGTCCTTTGACATATGTTCCCCTTTGGCAGAAGAAGCTATCTTCAATGTGGAATGAAGGGTTTTAGAAAATAATATTTAAATTTCTCTAAGTGGGTACTAAAATACCCATGACTCTTGGGGTCTATGTTCAAATTAGATTATTAAAAACTAGCATGGTACTCCTAGTACCTTATCCAAGAGAAATGAAAACACATGTCAACAAAATCTTGTACAAAGATATTAGTAGTGGCTTTACTCATGAAAGCCAAAATTTGTAAACAATACTTCTGTCTGTCTAACTATAGTATTTTTATACCATGAAACACTACTTGGGAATAAAAAAGGAACAAATTATATGGGTTAACTTCCGAAACATTATGTGAAGGAATTCAGACCTAAAATACTATGTATTTTATGTTTCCATTACTATGAAGCTATAACACAAGCAGAGCAAATCTCTGGTAATGGAAATCAGAAGAATGGTTACTTTATCTGTTTCTTTTTTTTATTATTGAGTTGTAGGAGTTTCTTCTTTATTTTTCATATTAAAATTTCACATATATCTCTTAGCAGATGCATGATTTATAAACAGTGTCTCCCATTCCATAATTTACCTTTTTATTCTGTTGATTGTTCCCTCCTCTATTCAAGAGCTGTTTATTTTGATTTAGCCCTGCTTGTCTATGTTTGCATTCGTTGCCTGTGTTTTGGTGTCATATCCAAGAAATCCCTGTAAAGATAAATGAAGCTTTTTCCCCTGTTTCCTTTGAGGAATTTTACAGTTTAAGGTCATACATTTAGATCTTCTATCCATTTTGAATTGATTTTTGTATATAGTGTAAGGTAGGGGAAAATTCCTTTTTTTTTTAGTATGTGGATATCCAGTTTTCCAAATCACTTGTTGACAAGACCAGCATTTCTCCATTCTGTGTTCTTGGCATCTTTGTCAAAGATCTGTTGTTGATCATAATGTGTTGAGTTACTTCTGGGCCTTCTATCCTATTCCATTCATCTGTATGTCTGTCTTTATGTCATTACCATACTACTTTAATCACTTTAGCTTTGTAATATGTCTTGAAATCAGAAAGTGCAATGCTTTGTTCGTCCTTCTCAAGATTACCTTGGTTATTCTGGAACATTTGCGATTGCACATAAATTTTTAAATTTTTTTTTAACATTATTTATTACTGAGAAACAGAGACAGAGCATGAGCATGGGAGGGACCGAGAGAGAGGGAGAATCTGAAGTAGGCTCCAAGCTCTGAGCTGTCAGCACTGAGCCCAACGTGGGGCTCAAACCCACAAACCATGAGATCATGACCTGAGCCAAAGTTGGATGCTTAAACAACTGAGGCACCCCAGGATTTTAAAAATTTATGTAAACTATGCCATTGGGATTTTGATGAGAATAACATTGAGTCTGTAGGTTGCTTTGTGTAGTATGGACATTTTAGCAATATCAGTTCTTCTAATATATGAACATGGTATGTCTTTTGATTTATTTGTGTCTCCTTTCTTTCATGGTCTTATGGTTTTCAATGTATAGTGTTTTACCTCCTTGGTTAAGTTTATTACTAAGTATTTTATTATTTTTTATGCTATCATAAAACAGATTATTTTATTAATATTATTTTAAGATGGTTCATTGTTAATGTTAGAAACACAATTGAATTTTGTATTCTGATTTTGTATCCTGTACCTTTACTGAATTTATTAGTTCTAACAGGCTTGTGTGAGTGTGTGTGTGTGCGTGTGTGCGTGTAGACTCTTTATGTTTTTCTATATATAGGATTATGTCATCTTAAAACAAATATAAATTTATTTCTTCCTTTTTTATTTGGTTTCCTTTTATTTCTTTTTCTTGCCTAACTTCCCTGGATAGGCAAAAGATTTGAACAGACGTTCTCCAAAGAAGACAAATGGCCAGCAGGTATATAAAAAGATGCTCAAAATCATTAATAATTAGGCAGGGAAATGCAAGTCTAAGTTATAATGAGATATCACTTCACACTTCATACTTCACAGGATGGCTATTATAAAAAAAACAAGTGTTGGCAAAAAATGTGAAGACACGTACATTGTGTACGCTTGTATACTCTTGGTGGGAATATAAAATAGTGCAACACCTATGAAAAACAGTATGGAGACACATCTAAAAATTTAAAATAAAACTTTACCATAGGATCCAGAAATCTCACTTCTGGATATATATCCAAAAAAATTGAAATCAGGACCTTGAAGAGATATCGATACCACCATCTACATTGCAATATTAGGCATAATAGCTAAGGTATAAAAACAACTGAAGTGGAAACAGATGAATGGATAAATGAAGTGTAGTAATACATAAAAGAGAATGTTAGCCTTAAAAAAGAAGTAAATACTGCCACTTGTGACAACATGGATGAACCTAGATGACATTTGTCACAGAAGGACAAATACTACATGATTCCACTTATGTGAAGTCCCTGATATAACCAAACCCATTGAAGCAGAGAATACAGTGGTAGTTTCCAGGGGCCAAATGAGGCTGGGTAGTTGTTATTCAACAGCTATAAAGTTTTAGTTATATTAAATGAATAAATTCTAGATATCTGCTCTACATGATAGTGCCTGTAGCTAAACAAAATGGTATTTTGCACTTTCAAAATTGTTGAGAGAGTATATCTTAGGTTAAATGTTCTTATTACAAAACAAAACAAAACAAAACAAAATGGGACACAAGGAAACTCTGGGAAGTGTAGGATATGTCTCCTCCTTTGATTGTGGTGATGGTATTATGGGCGGATGCGTATGTTCAAACATCAAATCATGCACATTATGAGCCATTCTTTGTATATCAGTTTTACCTCTATAAACTGTAAAAAAATTAAAAAATTAAAAATTAACAAAAAAAGTGGTTGGTTTGAGTAAGTGGAGGAGACTGGGAAAGAGCATGAGGTATCTTATTAGGATGACAGGACTGCTGTATATCTTGAGTGGCATGTAGTTTACTAAATGTATATATTGTTTAAAACTGATTGAGCTGTATTCTTAAGGTTTATGAATTTTTTCTGTGTAAATTATACCTAAATAAAAAATAACCAAGTGCTTTAGACAAAATAATGACTTATTAACAGCTAATTTTTAGTCACCGTAATTTGTCTTCCTCTAATTCCTTTTTTTAATAGCATAATCCCATCTACTGTATCATTTTATCTGGTGGTTAAGAAGTCATGAGCATTATCTCTATATTTATGCAAGAAACTATCTTAAGAGAGCCAGATATGATTGCTTATATCATACATTTCTAACAGAACTAGAGATTAAATTATAATTCCTAGATCTCTGATTTACACTTTAAGCTGAATCTGCTAAAATGTATATACTTCATGTACGAGTAAACAGTAGGAATGTACAGAAGTGCTCTTTATAAATGATTCTTTTTAAAAAAGAAATGATGTTTATTTTTGAGAGAGAGAGAGACAGCGCACAAGCAGGAGAGGGGCAGAGAGAGAGGGAGACCCAAAATCTGAAGCAGGCTACCGGCTCCGAGCTGTCAGTCCAGAGCCCCGATGCAGGGCTTGAACCCACAAACCATGAGATCGCGACTTCAGCCAAAGTCAGACGCTTAGCTGATTGCAACCCAGGTGCCCCTAGAAGTGCTCATTCCATCTGACTCAATCCACATCTCTTCTTCGTTAAAACTTTGAGAACAAATGCAGCAGTGACAAAAAAGGTTAATTTAATTTATATTCTGCTCAAGGTGTGTACATTAATTTAATGTCTGAAGAAATTTTATTGAATAAAAGTATGCAAAATTCCCTATGCTAAGCTCTTGAATGATCACAGCAACAAAGTTCAGTGGATTAGTGGTGACTAACAATTTATTCCCTGCCTTTTGGAAAGAATATCATTCTTTTTAATTACTTGAATCAAAATCTCATATATGTTTAATTTTTATGTGTTTATTTATTCTAGTTGAAATGTAATTCTAGGGGGGCGCCTGGGTGGCTCAGTCGGTTAAGTGTCCGACTTCAGCTTAGGTCGCCATCTCGCGGTGAATTTGAGCCCTGCGTCGGGCTCTGGGCTGATGGCTCAGAGCCTGGACCCTGCTTCCGATTCTGTGTCTCCCTCTCTCTCTGCCCCTCCCCCGTTCATGCTCTGTCTCTCTTGTCTCAGAAATAAATAAACGTTAAAAAAAAAAAAGAAATGCCACTCTAGGAAATATATAATACATACAAAACCTGTCCAAGGTATCCAATCTCAGATAAAAATCTTGAATATATATTCTGATGCATAGCAGACGAGCTCATAAATGGCTGTTTCTGCAACATAATAAATATAATACTTGCACACAAAGATGAAGATATATAAATGCTGTGTGTTTTCCTTTTTTTTTCATACAAAAAGTTAGCTCTAATAATGTTGGTCAAAGGTATTAGGTTAAAAAATATAAAGAAAAATATGCACTTACATTTCAGTAGCTATTTGTTCTATACACCATAATTTAAATTGAATATTAAAAAAAATAATGTTTATTTATTTTTGACAGAGACAGAGCATAATCTGAGGAGGGGCAGAGAGAGAGGGAGACACAGAATCCAAAGCAGGCTCTAGGCTCTGAGCTGTCAGAACAGAGCCTGACGTGGGCCTTGAATTCATAAACAGTGAGATCATAACCTGAGCCAAAGTCGAAGCTTAACCCAATTGAGCCACCTAGGTGCCCTGATTTAAATTGAATCTTAAGGAGCCATTTGCTTGTTGAGATGTGTTGGCTACAAACCATATAATTGATTGTCTTGTGTCAATTTGTCATTTTTTGTGTTTTTAAAACCTAATGTGTTGCATGTTCCATGTGAATTAGGAAGTCGACTTCTTTACGTATACTGTCTTTCTTCTTACAGCTGTCCAATAATTTTAGTACAGTTACTATTCCACTATTTCACATAAGAAATTGAGGGTTTAAAAAGTTGCCATTTACTGCAAGTTAAACAGATGGTAAGCTGAAGGATTGGGATTTATATCTAAGCAGTTTGATCTCAGAGCCATTGTCTAGAAGTGCTATTTTATACTATTCCTGAGAAGAAACATTGTATATACCTAGAAAAGTAGGAAGTATTTCCTGGGATAATCTTTTTCCATCACACCTATTTTAAAAGAAGTCACCAGTTAGCACATTTCACTCTGACTCCTAAAATACCATGAACCCTGATATTTTTCTGGTCAGGATTTGTTTCAATACATGTCTGTAATAAGAAGCACAAATTTAAATGCTGACCTGGGCTTGATAAGTAATTAATAGCAGTAAGCAGGCCAGAGCACATATATGAAGTGATGTTGCTATGGAGATGTAGCCATGCACAGGATGCATCCACTCCCTTAGTCACTTTTGTTAATTCAGAGACTGGCAGCAACCACTCAAAATGGGTAATATGATTAGTGATATTAAGCATCTTTTCATATCTGTTGTCCATCTATCTGTAGGCCTTCTTCAGGAAAAACATGTCTGTTTAAGTTCTGTCCATTTTTAAGTAGATTATTTGTTTTTTGGTGTTGAGTTGTATAAGTTCTTTATACATTTTGGACATTAACCCCTTATCAGATATATCATTCACAAGCATCTTCTCCTGTTCAATAGATTGCCTTCTCATTTTGTTCATGATTTCTTTGTGCAGAAGGTTTTTTTTTGTTTTGTTTTGTTTTGTTTTGTTTTGATGTAGTGTCAATAATTTTTTTTTTGCTTTTGTTTCCATTGCCTTAGGAAATGTATCTAGAAAAATGTATCTATGGCCAATGTCAGAGAGATTACCGCCTATGTTTTCTCCCAGGAGTTTTATGGTTTCAGGTCTCACATTTAGGTGTGTAATCCATTTTGTACTTATTTTTTTGTGTATGGTATAAGAAAGTGGTTCATTTTCATTTTTGCATGTAGCTGTCTAGCTTTCCCAGCACCATTTATTGAAGAGACTGTCTTCTTGTTGTATATTTTTGCCTTCTTTCTTAAAGATTAACTGACATGTAAGTGTAGGTTTATTTCTGGGTTCTCTTTTCTGTTCCATTAATTTATGTGTCTATTTTTGTGCCGGTACCAATATGTTTTGATTAGTACAGCTTTGTAGTATATCTTGAAATATGGGGTTGTGTTACTTCTAGATTTTTGTTCTTTCTCAAGATTGCTTTGGGTCTTTTGTGGTTCCATATAAATTTTAGGATTATTTGTTCTGTCCTGTGATAAATGCTGTTGGTATTTTGATAGAAAGTGCATTAAACCTATAAATTGCTTTGGGTAATATGGACATTTTATTTCATTGGACATTTTAATAATATTATTTCTTCCAGTCCATGAGCATGGAATGTCTTTCCGTTTGTGTTGTCTTCAATTTCTTTCATCAGTGTTTTATAGTTTTCATAGTTCAGGTGTTTAATCTCCCTAGTTACATTTACTACTAGGTATTTTATTATTTTTTGTCCCATTTTAAATGAGATTGTTTTCTTAATTTCTCTTTTTGATATTTAATTATTTGTATCTAGAAATGCAATATATTTTGGGGCTCTGTCAGTTAAGCATCCCACGTTGGCTCAGGTCATGATCTCATGGTTTATGAGTGCAAGCCCAGCACCAGACTCTGTGCTGACAGGTCAGAGCCTGGATCCTGGTCCAGATTCTATGTCTCCCTCTCTCTCTTCCCCTCTTCCACTTATTCTCTGTCTCTCAAAGATAAATAAACATTAAAAAAAAGAAATGCAACATATTTCTGTATGTTTTTATCCTTTGACTTTATTGAATTACTTTATTAGTTCTAGCAGTTTTTTGGTGGAGTCTTTACCACAATGAGATAGCACCTTGCACCTGTAAGAATAGGGAGAATAAAAAAAAAACCCACAAACCCAACAAAACAAAACAAAAAACAAAAAACAAAAACAAGACATAACGAGTGTTAGCAAGGGTATAGAGAAAAGAGAACACTTGTGCACTACTGGTGGGAATGTAAATTAGTGCAGCCACTATGGCAAACAGTCTGTAGGTTCCTCAAACAATTAAAAATAGAAATACCATAGTAATCAACTAATTCCATTACTGGTTATTTACACAAAGAAAATAAAAACACTAATTCAAAAAGATACATATATATCCCTGCATTTATTCCAGCATTATTTACAGTAGTAAAGATACGGAAATAACTTAAGTGTTCATTGATATATGAATGAATAAAGAAGATGTGATACATCTCAAGAAGATGTGATGTGAATATTACTTAGCCATAAAAAAAAAATGAGACCTTGGCTTTTGCAGCAACATGGATGGACCTAGAGGGCATAATGCTTGGTGAAATAAGTTAGAGAAAGTTAAATACCATATGATTTAACTCGTGTTTGGGATCTAAGACACAAAAGAGACAAACAGACAAAGAAACAAGACACAAAAACCATACTCTGGTGGTTGCCAGAGGGGAGGTGGTGAGTAGGTGGGTGAAATACATAAACGGAAATTCAAGTTATAAAATAAATAAGTCATCAGGATGAAAAGTACAGCATAGTGAATAGAGTCAATAAGATTGTAACAATGTTGTTTGGTGAAAGTTGGGATCTGCATTTATCCTCCCAGGCACCGAGTAGTGTACAAGAATTGTTGAATCATTATGTTGTACACCTGATACCAATGTAACATGCTAGTTACATTTCAATTAACAAAAAATGGATGAAGTAAAGGAACTATTGGCTTGCATACAGGAAGTCCAGAGGTAATGTGGGATTTTGAATTGATTTATTTTCAGGACTATTTTCTTTTTCTTCATCCAATACCCGTAGCTTTATTTTCCTTTTGTAGGGCTTTATCTTCAAGATGGTAGCAAGAGAGCTTCAGCCATTCCAAGCCTCATAATCATGAATACATAGCATCCAAAAGAAAGGACAGGGATGGTTTGGGAAGTTCACAGAAGATTTAGGAGAAATAAACTTTTCCAGAAGTCCCAGAAAATGACTCCTAAGATCTCATTAGTCCATATTTGGTTACAGATCCTTGAAGAAACACATTTATGGGGAAAAAAAAGGAAAATTCAGATATTGTGAGAGAGTCACTTTTCCTGGAGTTAAAAAAGTCATGTGCAGTTGTGGGGTGTCTGGGTAGCTCAGTCTGTTGAGTATCCAACTCTTGATTTTGGCTCAGGTCATGATCTTATAGTCGTGTGTCGGGCTGTGTGCTGACAGTATGAAGCCTACTTGGGATTCTCTCTCTCTCTCTCTCTCTCTCTCTCTCTCTCTCTCTCTCTCTCTCAAATAAGTAAACATTAAAAAAAAGTTATGTGCATTTGTACATCTGAACCAATATAGTTCTATCAGGAAAGAGAGAGGAGGGAATGGATGATGGTCCATGGTATCTCCTATACCCTTACTCAGGCCCAGCCAATTATTATTTTTAGGGACTCAGGGGTAAGATATTTTGGTTTCCTTTTCCAATAAAAACTGCAAATTTTAATGTTTTGAGAATTACTTCTATGTTTAAAAATAAATGTACAGACAAAGAAATGGCATCTTCAAATCAGGTACAGCCTAACAGCCACAGTGATATCTGCTCTCGATTGTATTCTAAAATTGGGTGGTATTAACCCCAGATTGTTGAGAACCACAAAACTATGAAGAGGCATTGTTCAATAAAACATATTTGATCCATAGGATTTCCAAGGCAGGGATTCTCAGGAAGACCAGAAATGGAGCTGAGTCAGTACGTGGGGACAATGACCAGAAAGACGTAGAAGAAAGGAGGTAATGTGGGGCAAAGTGACAGTATCAACAATGATTTTTTTTCCTAGAATAATTTTAAATAGGTTGTTTTCCCCCCACTTGCCAGCATCTTTCTGAATTTAATGTAAATCCATAAAATTCCTGTAGAAACTGAAATCAATTCTTATGTCATTAGTCATTATCCCAAATCAGTTTAACAGTCCACAATTCCAATGACCCATATTATTACCACTAGTCTTACTACCCTGCTTCCATCATTTACTGAGCTCTTACTATCTTCCAGACACTGTCCTAAGTTTAACACATATTGACTCATAAATCTTGTGAGAAGATCATTTTTCTCATTTTACAGATGACAGCACATAAGTTCAGAGAAGTCAAATGACTTTCTAAGGTCAGAGGCCTGGAAAGTAATAGGGCTGGAATTTAGTTCCAAATCTGCTGGACTTCAAAACATTGATATTTTATTACTAGCTATTTTGCCTTACCTGCCCTTATCCCCACAACTACTACCGTGTAGGAAATGAGCATGATCCTACCATACTATTTGAGATGAACTCATGTTATTAGCATAACCATAAATTCCACCTTCTTGGGAAAAAAATAGTGTATCTTTAAAAAAATGTATAGCTAGATAAACCACATTATTTTATTTCAACTTAAACACATATACCTTGCATGCATACCTGCTTTATACCTTATCTTTTTTCTCCATACTTACCTTTTCCTTGATTAATCTACTTTAGGATTAACGTGTTAACTGAGTGGTTGAACAGACATGTGTTAAGGGTCCAGTTATTTCTAAGACTGAATTCTGATTTTTCAGTCCTTATTTATATATTTCTAATATATATTTATATATTTATATCTATATATCTATATCTATATCTATATCTATATCTAATATTTATATATTTCTCTTTCTTGTTGCCCAGAGATCTAAGGAATCTTTATACCTATTTTTCCCTTTCTACCTTTAAACAAAGGTATAAATGGGGGCAGCGGGAAGTGTCAAGAGTTTAAAACATTTATTGGTTTCAGGGGATTCAAGGTTAATGGTGAAATGTAGGTAAAATACCTGGATTTGGGGTGTGTGTGTGTGTGTGTGTGTGTGTGTGTGTGTTGTATTGACTCACATTTGGTGTTTTGCTAATAGTGTGTGAAATATTCTGCTTTCTTCTTCATTTTCTGTATGTTTGGGATAAATGTGAGAAAGGATTACATTCTAGTTAGTCCTTGAAATTAGAACATATTTTCCTCATCTTTACATCTTCAACCATTCAGCAAAGTGTCTTTGTAGACTTTGACCAAACATTTGTGGGATGGTTGGATTTGTTATACTTCAAACTATGTGAGGTTATTCTTAAAAATTAAAAGTATAGGGGCGCCTGGGTGGCGCAGTCAGTTGAGCGTCCGACTTCAGCCAGGTCACGATCTCGCGGTCCCTGGGTTCGAGCCCCGCGTCGGGCTCTGGGCTGACGGCTCAGAGCCTGGAGCCTGTTTCCGATTCTGTGTCTCCCTCTCTCTCTGCCCCTCCCCCGTTCATGCTCTGTCTCTCTTTGTCCCAAAAATAAATAAACGTTAAAAAAAAAAATAAAAGTATAAACTGTGATATCAGTCGATCCCTAACCACATGTTTTTCTGAAATCTATTCCAAAAACATATGCATTCTTTTTTCTTCAGTGTTTTTTGGGGGTGAAATAATACAGTGGAAGCTAAGAGTTATTTTTGATGTTGGAAAAGAAAGCCTCACCCTGTAAGCAAGCCATCCAGAGAATCTTTAATGAGAGCAAAATAAACCACCTCATCCTGGGCTCTCAGCATCATGACTCTTGGTGACTTAGGATTCCTTCACAATCAAGTACAAATAAGTCTGTGTCTTTAAAAAATAAAGCTCATCTTTTATGTGAAACAGCTTATAGTTTATCAAAAAGCTACAATAAAGTGCTTAATAAATCATGCTACATCCAACCCAGGGATAAGAAAGCACAACTGTATAAAATAAAATACATAAGGAATATAGGAAAACCATATAATTACTAGTATGATACTCAGAGTCCTTATGAATTAATCAGAAAATATTTATTAATTGTGTGCCAAGTTTAGGGGCACCTGGTGGCTCAATCAGTTGAGCAACAGGCTCTTGGTTTCGGCTCAGGTTATGAACTTGTGGTTTGTGAGTTCGAGTCCCGCAGTGGGCTCGGTGCTGACAGTGTGGAGCCTGCTTAGAATTCTCTCTCTCTCCCTCTCTCTCTCTGCCCTCCCCTGCTCGCTCCCTCTTTCTCAAAATAAATAAACTTAAAAACTTGAAAAAAAATAATTTTCTACCAAGTTTAAAGTAATAAAGGAATAATAATAATAATAATAATAATAATAATAGTCTTTTTTAAGTGAATGTGCAAGGCCTGGCTACTAGGAAGTTAATTGTAAATCTTAGTATTAAACCAGTTTTAATTTTTTGTTATGACTTTGTAAGAAACACATCAACACTGCAAAACCAAATGAATTTGTCTTAAGGTAAAGGATAGTCTTTGTAGGAGGATTACAGACTCAACAGAAATGAATCCCACCTTGTGCTTTTTTTCAGCAGATGTTCACTGTCCCACTTTCTATCATTCTGGTTGCACCATTTCCTGTACCATCTTTACCAGACTTCCAGAAGGAAGTTCTAAAAAGTATTTCAGAGACTGGAACTCCAATAGTAAGGTGACAAAGGGTGTCACATTCTGACCTAATGCCTCTAATTGATTGATTGATTAGGTCAGACACAGAGTTGCTATGGGACTGGCAGGCTGTCGTTCAATGGCGCCTTGGTTCCTTACATGGCCTAGAAGAATCCAATCATGTTTTACAATTGCTCCTCCAACTGCAAGCAAAGACATGAAGAAGTTAGCAGTATGGTGGCCTTCGATCAGCAGTGAAAGTCATATCTGAC
Source organism: Prionailurus viverrinus (assembly GCF_022837055.1). Taxonomy (NCBI): domain Eukaryota; kingdom Metazoa; phylum Chordata; class Mammalia; order Carnivora; family Felidae; genus Prionailurus; species Prionailurus viverrinus. The sequence goes on along the minus strand of NC_062561.1, from coordinate 183,651,342 downwards.
AGTGATTCCTTCATTTAGAACATTGTTTGTGTCATAGAGGGCAGGGGGCCAAGGGAGTAAAGGTTACTAGGGTAGAGAGAAGCTTAGCAGAACAACGCATTCCTGTTTTTATCCTTTGCTGAGAGAATATCTCTTTAGTCTCTATGGACAGAGAAATAGAACCGCTTTTTCAATTAGGAGGCATTTAGAATATCAGCTGCCAGGTACTTGTGTTTGTGTGTGTGAGCACACACTAAGCATTTGAAGTGGGCCTTGTGGACTACTCCAGGGAACAAGTACGAGATAGAAGAATTTGTTTTGGCTTTGCAGTTAAACAGACAGACCCAACTTATCCACTTATTAGCTCTGTGATTTGAGACAAGTCACCATAAGAATATTTGTGTCCCAAGTGTGTAAAATGGGAGTAATAACATCTATGTCTTAGTATTGTTTCCACAGTACCTAACATAGAAACAGAAGCTCAGTCGATAGTAGTTACCTTTCTTCCCTTCAAAACCTTCTGATCATGCAGTGTCTTGCCTAAAATTCTGCATCTCCCTCAACCTGTAGAGATATGAATTATACTTCTGGATTTAGCTTTCTGCAGACTCTAGGACCCAACTTGTTTGGGAACAAATACAAGGAGCCACAGGCAAGGATTTGCCAATTCACTATCAAGTGAACGATGCTACTGATTCTATTCTAACCTTATAACCGATAACTAATTTTTTGTTCCTTTTCCTCGTGATCATGGAACTGCGTGGTACTTTTCCTGTCTTCTCTCTCCATTGCAGTCTTTGTCTTGATTCTTTTCCCCAAGGCTAATATTTTAACCAAGAAGTTCAACAGACATTTGTGAAGGTCTGCTTCTTCCTAATAATAAAATATAATTCCCCATTCCTCATTTATGTATCTCCCATATCCCTGCTCCTTGTTGCTCTGAAATCTTAGACATTTTCCTGGTTTCTTCTTGCCTACTGTTAGGAACCATTCCATTGCTCCATTGTCATCTCTAGGATGTCAGCCTTCTCTAGGTTCTGTCCACCTCCAATTTGATTCATCCTGATTTTAAACAAGAACATTTATATATATACATATATATATATATGTGTGTGTGTGTGTGTGTGTGTATACACACACATACACACACAAATACACACACACACACACATACACATATGTTATTTGAGAAGAAAGATCATCTACACATTACAGACATTATAATACAAGACAATCCATGACAAGAACACATCATCAAACCTCAGAACAATCTTTAATTCTGCCCTCTCAGTATGTACATCTTTTTCCTTACCAAGTCATGCTGTTCTTACATAGGATTCTTATAAATTCACTGTCCATTTTTCCTTTCTGTTTGCTACTTCATTTCCAGCTTCTTTCCCCACTCATACATAGACCATCACAAAACTTACTTCCTGGGCTATCTGTGGACAACCATCCTTCTTGATTTCCACTAGATTTACCTTTCTAAAATCCAGATTACTTCTTGTCCCCCTTCTTTTGTGGAACAAAAGAGCTCTTCACCATGGGATTGAAGGCCCTTTAAAATCTACCCTAATCAACCTTTTGATTGCAGCCCTGCCTTTCCCACTTTGCATTATCATCTTCCCTTAAGGACATCAACCATATGATGTCATTATGTTGTGCCTTCTCCTTGCTCTGGTACTTAGGAAAAGCCTACTCATTCTTTGCACTCCTGCCTACTTTAAAATCACACACAAGTTACATTACCTTCCCGGTTTAATTTCTCCATGGCTCCACAGACTGAATAGGGTAAAATTTTATAGTCATTAGTAGAAAAGACTAATAATAAGGGTGACATGTTGTTGTGCTTCGTACCCAAAGGCTATGTTGCCATGGCCTGACTAGATTCACGAGACTCTCCTCACTTCCACTGCATCTCCAGCTTCAACATTCCCATACATGCAATGATATTTTAAGCCTCCTTGCTTTTTTGCATGCTGAGCCACAAATGAACTTCACTCTGGCCATCTGGCAATTCCTTCTTGTTCTTCAGGTCTCAGTAAGACTTGTCTTTTCCTTGTGAAGCCGTTCCTCACCTGCCCAAGCAGGTGCCTGGCTCCCTGTTGCCCCCATTCCATATGTCTATTGCTGCTCTTATCTCCCCATTAATCATTTTTCGAGGCTGTCTTCTCTACCAGACTGTGAACTTTTTAACGGGAGACATTGTCTCTTATTTGTTGTATATGTGCTTCTAGCATTTAGCATATAACCAATCTAATATTAAATATCTAATAAATATTATAAAATAAATTAAAAAATCCTTTCTATATTTTTTCCTCGTAGCATTCACAATTAGTTTATTCTTTGTCTAAGTTCCATAGCATCTAAGTATCAAGAATTTAAACTTATATTTCTGGACTCAAATTACTAATCTTTTATTTACTAATAAATAACTTTTTGAAATCCTAATACTCAGTTTCCTCATCTCTAAATAATGAATCTATGATTTAGGTTATTTGTTGAACAGGATAATGCCACATAGTAATCAATTAGCAGCAATTAGATATTGTTAGAAATTTTGCTAACAAACTTTGCTGATAATGGTGGAAGTGGTGGTTATTGTGTTATTAACTTACAATTAGTTCCATGTACCTTGCCTTGCCAGGTCATGACTACTTAAGGGATAGAACTATTTATATTTTACTTTTCTGTTCACAGAATCTAGAACACTGCCTCTTAACAGTCTCTCTCTATCTCTCTTTCTCTCTCTCTGAAAGGAATTTTATATATTGACATAAAATATAAGAATGAAATTAATTCTAAATATATTTAAAATACATACTATATATTAAAACTGCAGACTGAAGACCACTTGAAGACCAATTAGATCTAGAAAACAAAATAAATTGACTCAGGAAATACTGACATTTTCTATGAATATATGTAGAACAGAAGTGTGGTGAGGGGATATAAGAAGTATAAAGAGAAATCAAACTATTTGAAGTTCAGATATTTAAAACTATGCTTACCAGGGAAAGATTTCATTGTGTCCAATTATGATCAGGTACATAGTCATAAAAATATGTTGACTAGCTTTGGAATTGTGGAAAATGTCACTTACTTGAAACTGAGCTTTTAGATCAAAATGCAAAATTTATTGGTGTATAGCTTTGACTGTGACATTGAATCAAAAAGAGTCTGCATAGCTCTACCCCTTGGCTTAGAAGAGTGCTTCTAAACCCTTGGGATGAATTTGTACATCTTAGTCAGGAGACCTATATCATCTGCCAAAACAAGATTTCCTAGGTTTATTTCTAAATATAGCTTTAGTTTGGGTAATTTGCTATAATCAATTTTGAAGAACATTTAAACTCAATTTAATGTTTATTTTCTTTGCCAATTCTTGGTGCCTGCATATATGATGACTCTCATTCAAACTAGAAGATTACACACCTATTAAATATGTACATGCAAGTGAAATCACTGTATATCATAGAAGCACAAATTTAACTCTGGAAGATGTATTGCTTTCCCTGATGCATTTATTCATTTGCTGAGGTTTTTTTTTAAGTATGCATGTATTAAATATAACATTTAGAGAGTTTCACTTTGAAAATTCCTTAATTTCCTAACAAAATAGCACAATTATGAAAATTTCACTAATCTTATATTACCATTGCCAGTACATTTTATATGCAGCTTTGAGATCTGTGGTAGATTTATGAGGGCCATATTTATTGATGAAATTGTTTACCAATTTTATGTTTACTGATATAGGACTGTAATTGCTTTTTGCCAATAGTCATATCGTTAGTAAATTTGACAAAGGTAACTTTCTGCCAGAGAATAGAAATACCAGTTGTGAACAGCTTCTTTCCTAAGGACCTGTCATTGATAATGAGACCTTAGGTCTAGGATTGTAAAGGTGAGAGGCTGAGGGTGCCTCATTTGGAATGGGTAGGAGTATGACTTGCCCTAAGCAGGAGCCCATAAGTGGATCCACAAAGTGAAGCTGAGAAACGGTGGAAGGCTTTCCATCTCGAAGGATGGAATTTAAGAAGTGGAAAGGTTAGAAGTCATGTTCATATGTACCAGAGTCAAATTAGGGCATCAAAACAGACAAGAGACAAAGAAAACAATTGACCAGAGATACATACTTAGAAAAAGAGGAAGATCTAATACAAAGCCATGTAGTAAGTCTGCAGAGGGCAGGATCTGGCTGACATATATGGTTCGGTGGTGGATTTGTTTTTTGTTTTAAATAGGAATTAAAATTAAATTATCAATAGGTTTGAAAATTAGGCGATATACCACTAAATGCCCATGTGTATCTTCTCTTCACGAATCACAAGTTCTTGAAGATCCAGTGTGAGCATTGCTGAAATCTGAGTATTCATTACCTCTTAGAGATGGCCATATATTCTACTTTGTCCCCTTTTACACCTATTAATCTAGTGTAATTATTAACAGCACACTTTTTCATTTTCATAGTGTTCTGACCTGAAAGATAAATTTATCACTCTCTTCTAAGGGGAGTTGCACACTGCTGCATGCCCCACCGTCTCTCCCTGGCCTTTTATGTCCAATCCACTTGAAATATTAGCTTTAAATGCCTTGCTTCTGGAAGTGTTTGAGTTTTGACTCTTATTGTCAGACAACAATTAGGAGTTATAAATTGGAAAGTTATTGAAAGACACAACTATTCTGATGACCAAAAACTTGCAAGTCTAGAGGAGCAGGTTGAGCTTTAGAATCATAAGTAAAGTGATGAGATAGATCTTATCCTACTATTGTGTGGTTCCCAAAGGTCAGACAGAGGAACCTGGATTCCCACAACCCGCATCTGGGTGACACACTTTTGTTACTTGAATTATATAGCCTATTATCTTATTAATTTATTGAAATAGGGGGCATTGTACATGTAAAAACAAATCTCTAGCTTGTCTTGAAAAATTGGAAGATCTAGCAATTCTGGCTGGGCCCACATTCTCAAAATGGCAAAGGCAGATAGGACTTGCTAAAGCTTGTCTACCTTTAGATGGTGCACACATTCTCCCAGTTACCACAGTGTAAACAGGATGATTCATTTACTGTACCTGTCTGGTTGTAGTAGGTCTGAGGGTTTTTGTGTCCTCTGAGGGCGGCGGGCATTAATCTTTTCATATAACACTCAGCACCATAACAATTGTTTAAAACCTGATTGAGATTGAGGAGTGGGGTCAGGGGTAAACAAGGAACTTTTAGCAGGCCCACCCTAGCGTGACATTCACTATAGATGCTATCCTACTTTTGATAGTAGAAATGATACACTAACCAGATGGAGGCAGTCCCGATATTAAAATTAGTTTAAAGTAATTATTGCTTTTTAAAATTTGGTCTGATAACAACTACAACATGAGCATTACCTTGTCTCTTGTAGCAATAATTGGGTGTAAATTCTATTAGTATACAGATTAGGAGTTCAGTTGTTGGTGTGAGAGCCAACTCTAAAACCTAAGCCCTGAACCATCATGCTGACGAGTTTCTACCTTGTGTAAAACACTGCAGTGATCCACACAGACTGGAATTTCTTTCTTCTGGATTCTTGCTTTCTTTCCCTTAAGTAGAACATAGGTACAATATTCTCTCTAATCCCCTGAGCATCTGCATGGAGTAGCACTGTATGGACAGAAATATATTAAACCCTGGGTTTGCCTGCATTCTCACACCTCCCACTGTCTCTTACAGAAGCCAAAGGCAGTGAAGTGAAATTCATGGAATGTTCCTGACATGTTGTTCTTAAACATACACTAATCACCTCTGTATGGCTCATCATGAAACTGCCTCTAGCTTGGATCTCATCATTATTTCCTTTAAATTAGCATCACATTCTGTGCTACTGTGTGGACTGCGAATAGTTACATTCTCTTCTCTGTTCCTCACGCTTACTTTTACAAAACTAATAATGTTGTTACCTGCATTTTGGGTTATAAGACAAGTAGACTTATCTTATGATTTTGCATGTTCTTTTCCAGTAAATATAATAGCATTTACTATCCACTTGCCCTACTACTTTAGGATCCCACAATGAAATTACACGGCTCACAGCTTATAAGAGAGAAATTGGAACACCTTATTTATTCTTCCTAACTTCCTGATAGTTTTTGCTTGGTTTATAAAATTTGAAGAAAAATTATACAAGAGAAAGAATAGACACATCTTGGAAAATTTAGAGTTGAGACTATATTATACTTCAGAGAGATGATTTAAATTTCTATCTCATACCATATTCTTCAGTATTGGACTTTGAGGTTGTGTTCCCAGAATCCATTGTATCACTGCTCTATTGTGTACAGCCTTGGTTTGTAGTGTACTGGGCCACAACTCGGGCTCCATATGGACCCTCATTGGTATAAGTTGGTCAGTACAGCCTCATCTCTCTTTCTCAGACATTGGTTTTAAAATGGGCATATTATCGGGACACCTGGGTGGCTCAGTCGGTTGAGCGTCTGACTTCAGCTTAGGTCATGATCTCACACTCCGTGAGTTCGAGCCCCACGTCGGGCTCTGTGCTGACAGCTCAGAGCCTGGCGCCTGCTTCAGATTCTGTCTCCCTCTCTCTCTGCCCCTCCCCCGCTCACGCTCTGTCAAAAATAAATAAACATTAAAAAAATTAAAAAAATAAAATAAAATGGGCATATTACCTACATTAATTTTATTAGAGTGAAATAACAGAAATTTTAGTTAATTCGGAAGGTAAAAGGAAGTCCTTTTCTGTGTGATATAGTTTAAGAACATAACGTGAAACTGGTACAGGGATGGCTGATTGAATTGAAAATGAATCTGAACATAGACTTAGCACATGAAGAGATAATATAACCTCTAGATTGAACTATACCTGAAGTCAATATTACTACCATGTAACTTCTCAAGCATATGAGCTAATAAATTCTTTTCTAAAAACATCTCTGATATACCATCTAAAAGCTAAGATAATGATAACTGTTAAAAAAAATATTGAGTGCCAATAAGAGACTATAATAATCAGAAAATTAACTACAATCCCAGACTGTAGTCTTTTAGTCAAATATTTTATCATCCTCTTTATTAATTCACTAATTTACTTATTATGTTTAATATTTACAGGATACATTGACGTTCTTAACATATATGGGATCAAAACAAACAAAAAAAATAAGATTAAAAATTGCATTTTGGACCACTAATTTGCAAACTCTGTTTTATATAAAGATTACCTGGAGGGCTTATTAAAAGTGTAGATGCTCAGGATTTGCCCCAGAACTACCCTAATCAGAAGCTCTGGATTAGAGACCCAGGCTTCTGTATTTCTCAGAGAACACTAGTTGATTTTGAAATGTATTTTTAAAAGTCTGAGCATCTCTGTTACTATGTAACATCAGAATTTTATGGAAGATATTGAAGTATGTTTCATTAGAAGTTTGAAATGCTCATTGTTATTTGTGGTACATTATTAAAACTTCACGAGGGAGGAATCATACTTATCTTTCTCTATGGTATTCATATAGAGATCTGGCAAAGTAAGTGTTCAGTAGGTATATGTTAATTAAATTAACAATCTTGTTAAGTGAGGGTATTCTGGTTTTCACACAAAAGATATATTTATACAGAATGTATGGAATATACTTGACATGGAAGAGTTTGATGACATTGCAGTATATCCAGTCCAAGTGATTTTATTTTCTTTTTTGAAAACAAATTTGAATTAGTCAAAACCCGCTGGGAAGGGAATGTATCAAGGGAACTTAGAGATAAAACCTAAAATGCAGATGGTGAGTACTTAACTCTTGTCAAAGTGACTTATGAATTGCTCTTTATAATCTTTGTTACATTTACTGAAGTTTGAATCAGTTAACCAAACAATGACTGATTTTTTTGACTAAAGAGCTTTAAGTTAACTTAATAATTTAAAAAATAATAATAAAAATATGTAGAAAAAACTGATTTATGATCCTGACCTAAAAAATGTACTGATTTGTCCAGGTGTGAACTAAATACTACGTTTCCCACATTCAATATATACTTAAAATATTTGATAATACTTCGTTGACAGAATTTTCCTGTACACATTTATTCACTAGGAGAAAAGTAAGTAATTTAAGTAATGTGTAGTATTCTACAGGATAAATGTATATGCTCTCTTTAGATACAAGAGAGGAATGAAGATTATTATTTTAGAGATGTCCCTCTCCTTGAAAATCAGAGATTTTGGAACATATTTTTACACTATAGGTACATTTTGAATAATTGACAACTTTTCAGAAACGATAACATTAGAAACTTTAAAAATAATCCGTCTTACATAATACAACATCAGCAAGTGTGAATTATATATACTTATGTCCAACCACAAGATACATACAATACATATAATGACATATAACAATGTGTGTGTGTGTGTACGTACATAATATTTTATACAAAGCAAGAGAGTTGAACCTGCCCTGGTATCAAGGGAGATGTCTAAAAACTGACACCATAGCTCTTGGGACAGGTAAAATCACAAAGCTAGAAACCTTTTATCTTTCTGTAGGAGTTTGGCACTGTATCCAAGGGATTCCTTTGTAAACATTTTCCCAGATAAGTTAGTAATACCAGATGAGACTTGAATACTCCTGGTAGTACCACATGAGAGAAGATAGCAATTTGTCTCCTCTTCTTTCTGCTGCAGAGATAAAGAACTTAAATCAGTCCACTCAAGCATATGAGGAGGGGAAAATTCAGTTTTACAACTAAAGCAATCAGATTATTATACCGTCTTAAGCTGCTGCACCACAAAAAAAATTTCTGTTTCTGTTTTCAAACTGAAATATGGCAAAATGGAAATTCTCCCCTCACCTACTCTGTCCCTACACAACACAAACATATATATAATGATTGCTCATGCAATTTCCATAGCAATTACTCTACAACTTCACTTTCCAGCAGAATTTTGAAAGCAAATGGACCCAGATAATTGTCAGAAGCTTAAATCTGAATCATAAGCATGTTTCACATTTAAGGGGCCCAAGACGCTAAGACTTCCACCTTGCATTTATGGTAAACAACTGAGTTGAAATAGTATTTTTCTAGGCATCTTATATATTCCAAGTAGGAAAGATGGAATAGGTCATTATTCAGAACAATTTACTCCTAGATGATGGATCAAAGGAATCACTGCTGAGCAATCACTCATTCTCAGCCAAGATGGGCAGCATTTGGAATAAGGGTTGACAAGAAAGTCTGAAGTGACATTTGTGCCCTGCCAATGCCACCATCATCATGCGGTGCTCCTTTCTCATTTTCTTATAGCAGTCATGGAGACTGAGCACAAAGAATAAATGACTTGAGAGAAATGAAAAAAAAAATATGTTGTCGGAGCACCAAAGCTGGAACAGGATGCACAAGACAAATACTAATGTATTTATTCTGTTAGAGCAATGAAAAAGGGAACTGATTCTGAAGACTTGGGACATGTCACGATATTAGGAGGTTAAAGACAACAAGATCAAAGCCAAAATTGCTGAGAAAAAGTAGATAATTTTATAAAAGACCTCCTCCAAGCTAAACTTCAGTCCCCATTCTACATGAAGAACAACGTTTGGATCAGCAATCAGCTAGAACCAAGGGTTCAAATCCCAAATGGGTTGGTGCCGCACTCTCTTTCTGCCAAGTTAGATAAATTGAGTTTGGCATGGAACACAGGCCTTGTGGGAAAGACCTTAAAACCCCATCTGTTCTATTTATTCTAAAGATCCCAGTGCAGTTTTTAAAAGGAGGCATTTATTCTGAGGCAAAATTGGGGTACCACATGAGAACTCAAGGCTGATAGCCATAGCCCCAGCGACACTCACTTTATAACAATGATTAATACCATTCACCATTACCGCCATCACCACCTCTGTCTTGGTTAGCATGCTTAAATATTAAAAGGAGAAAAATATCAAAGGCGAGAGGTAGGAGAAAAAGAGAATGAGCCCTCCTATATATTATAAGACATGACCGAAAATAAGATAAAACACAAAACTATTCATATAGCTTTGTATATCATTTTATTATCTTTAAAAATTCAGCTCGTTAACCAGGCTGCACTTAAGAAGAAAAGTGAAGGAAACTTTAAAAGACTAAATGTGCCCACTGCTTGTGTGGTTTCCATCACCCCCTTACTTCCTGTGCTGAGGTAGAGAATAGTGAATACATGTTATAACCCAAATGGAGCTTTGAGGTGCAGTGGCACTTACAGGACACAGCTAATAACGGCTATGGCTTTTCATGACATCTCTTTGGTACGCTTCAGCATGACCTTGTCAAAGTTAAAAGCTCATAAAATTCCTATTTACTTTTTATGGCATTATGATTCTGCATAACAGTGCTTAAAACAAAAACACAGTATAATTATACTGTCAATCAAGCAGCTAAGAAAGGCATTTTCCACCAGCCTCATACCTAGCAAACTGTAAATAATTTATAAAACCAGAAGTCATGACTAAGTGGCAGTGTTCGGGGGCTAGTTAAGCACTTGTCATAGTGCCGTGGTTTAAGAGAGCTGGGCACAAAACACTGCTTGTTTACTTTTATCCTGTGAGTGTAAAAAATTGTTGTTTGTGCTTGTCGCCTTTCTGTGTGGGTTCTAATAAAAATATCAAATTGTCAATAGAAATTTGAACAGGTGTACAGTGAGAGTAATAATGATGTTTTATTCATATGTATTTCCAGCCCATTTAACTTCATCCAACAAACAACAAAAAATATTTTCTTCATTACCTCCAATTAATGTAAATGTCAAATGTGTTGAATATATTATCACACTGATAATTTGTTGTGTTGATTGATTTGTGGAATGTTTTGGATTAAAGTAACAATTTTTCTTACTTGACTCACAATTGCATGTTGTTATACGTCACTTCTGGATTATGTAAATAACAAATTTGTTTTCATTAGATCTAGTGCTATTTCTGGTAAACAAGATTTTCAAAGTGTCAATGGTTTCTGAGATTTCCAGCTCCTTCATTATTTTCAGTTATTTTATTAATTATTAACTAGAATTTATCAGCTCTGGAGAAAATATATATCGCCTTCATGCTAATGATCAGATAGCCCTTTACAAACACTTTGTATTTATAATGCAGTAGTAAAATAAAGTCAAAATAATTAAATTCTCATTTTCATATCCCTCTTTGTGTTCTATTTGTCTCTTATAACACTTTCATAATAATCAAGGTGTACATAATGAACCATGTCTGTAATTGATTTCTGGCTAGGTAGTTTTTTTTTTTTTAACTGTTCTGGTAATTATTTAATCTTATTAAATATATTTAGAGTGAAAAATTTGTGGTCGGTTTTCATAGGCAAGATTTAATGGTATGCTTAATGGGTTTCTTAATATGATAATGGAGAAATATTTTTTAAATTTAGATATCAATATATTTTATGTTCATATATAAAGTTAAGTGAGAAATGTAGGTTATTTTCTTCATAATTCAGGAGAAAAATCTAGTGTTGTTTTTTCTTCCATTATCTAGTAATTTCAATTAACCTTTCTTTGTTAAGTGGGAAACATAAAAGAAGGTTTGAATGTACATGAGCATAGCACTAAATTCTGCCTTGGTCATTTTTTAATCACCCTGAGAAGTGAGTTGACTTCCCTGTGCCTTTGTTTTCTATTCTGTGAAATGGGGTAATATTATTTATTATACTGTGTTTATGGAAACACAAAGTATTTGTGAACTACCTAGCACACGCATGACAGCTAGCCAATGATTAATTTTATGGGTTTTTATTCTTTTATTTTATTTTTCATGTGTAAATATCATCTATATAAGGACACTGCATTCTACAGAAATGTGATATTTGAAAAAATATTTTCTTGTATATGTAGCCGATAAGGACTCCAACCTAACTCCTCAGATAGGTGACAAATATTACTTAATTTTTGAGAACCTAGCTTAACTTCTAATATGGGCTCTTATGTACTTTTAAACTGAGTTGACTCTTGATTTTCTTCCACCTTCCCCCACCATGGTCTAGATATAAATACCTGGATGTTTATGTAGGCATGTGAGTTGGCTGGAGTTTCGGTGATGGTGGAGGGACTTTTTGGTACTATGAGCAAGGACTTACCACTTCAACTATTGCTATATGGCTGTCACTCATCCAGCTTACACTTCAATTCTCCATGCTGAGTCAGCTTTCAGTTCTGACTTCACAGATTTTCTGGGTTAGATCCTTCATAGTCATATTAATGCTGGTCTTCTACTACACTGGCACAGAGGAAGTGAGTGAACCTCTTTCAGACCCCCTTTATCTCAACATCATCTCCTGCCTTATAATTTCTGGCATCTCATTAACTCTGTTTGGGTTCTAAAGCACAGGTTTCCTTTAGTAGCAGATCCCACAGACTTCTCAAGGATATTATTTTCATCCCTCCTCAATTTGGAGCTTGGCCTATAGAGCAGGGAACAAGCCCCCTTTCTCAGGGACCCATATCCATTCACTCTTAGCATCCTCTGCTTCTCTCCATTTCCTCCTACTTTTGAGAAATATAGGTCACTGTTTCATTATAGGTAGTGTCTTGAATGTATTGCTTATGTCCTGCATTTCGTTCCAGAACATGAAACTAAGGTCTAGGACTTGAAACTCAAAGGACAAGAATTGCCTCTTAGCTTTCATCTCACTCTCTGAGGTGGAAGATGGCCTTCCTGAGGTAGTTCTGTTAGTTAAACAAGTAATGTTTAAATACAGAGCTGACAACATGGGAAAATGGCCACATGGAATCAGAGAAAATATACATATCAAATATTATCTTGCGCTATAAAGTTTTAAAAATAAATCCTGTTTTTATCTTATTTTTCCTTCCATTCCCTATGTTCATCCGTTGTGTTTCTTCAACTCCGCATATGAACGAAATCATATGGCATTTTTCTTTCTCTGACTGACTTCTTCTGCTTAGCATAATACACTCTAGTTCCATCCACGTTGTTGCAAATGGTAAGATTTCATTCTTTTTGATTACTGGGTAATATTCCATTGTATACATATACCACATCTTCTTTATCCATTCATCAGTCGATGGACATTTGGGCTCTTTCCACAATTTGGTTATTCTCTATAGCACTGCTATAAATGTTGGGGTACATGTGCCCCTTCAAATCAGCATTTTTGCATCCTTTGGATAAATTGCCTAGTAGTGTAGTTGCTGGGTCATAGGGTAGTTCTTTTTTTTTTTTAATTTTTTAATGTTTATTTTTTTAGTTTTGAGAGACAGAGCATGAGCAAGGGAAGGGCAAAGAAAAAGGGAGACATAGAATCTGAAGCAGGCTCTAGGCTCTGAGCTGTCAGCACAGAGCCCAATGCATGACTCGAACCTATGAACCATAAGATCATGACCAGGGCTGAGGTCAGACACTTAACATACTGAACCACCCATGCTCCCCTATTTTTTATTTTTTGCACCTCAATAGTGTTCTCCAGAGGAGCTGCACCAGTTTGCATTCCCACCAATAGTGCGAAAGTGTTAGGAAAGCAACCATAAGAGATTCTTAAATACAGAGAGCAGATGAAGGGTTGCTGGAGGGGAGTTGGGAGAGCGATAGGCTAAATGGGTGATGGGCATCTAGGAGGGGACTTGTTGGGATGAGCACTGGGTGTTATACGGAACTGATGAATCACTGGATTCTACTCCTGAAACCAATACTACACTATATGTTAACTAACTTGAATTTAAATTCAAAGAAAAGAAAAAAGAAAAGGCTGACCATAAAATAGTAAATTACTGGCTGATTCTTGAAAATAATAATAATAATCCTACCACTAGAAAGGTATAAAGAAGAATTGCAAGAGTGAATAATGGAATGGCATTTATCCTTTGTGAGTCATTTATTTAGTATCCATTTTTCATCCTACCTTACCTGAATCTGAAAACCACAAAGTAGCGTCCAGACCTGGGGTCAGGATTGAGAGTCATAAGTGGGGAGGCAAAAAGACCAAGAAGAGAGATTAACAGGAACAGGCTTGGCATATAAGAGGTAAGGGATTGAAAAGGGAGTCTGTTTCTGTGCAGCAATGAAGAGAAAAGCACACTAAGGAAGCAGACACTGGTTTCTTGTCTAGGACATCCTGGAGACTTGGCATTGCACATCACAGTATCACAGGGACAGATATAGGAAAAGTCACCACTTATTTTCCATAAATACACCCAACTTGAAGGGTGGATTATAAAACTGTAAGAATGCTTCTAGGCTCTATTAAATAAAAATAAACATGCTTTGAATCATTTAAGTTCCTACTAGTCTTCACATTTCATGTCAGCACACATATTCCAAGACCTATCACAGTCTCTTCACTCTAAAACATATTATGCCTGTTAGACTTAAGTGTAACAGAAGAGCCCTAAAAATGGCAAAACCCAACATCTAAGCTAGCAGAAAACTCTTGCCATAGATATAGGGACTATTAAGACTGGTGGCAGCATTGGGATTTCAGTCTAAATGTCTTTTGTCATCCGTGTAACTTTTTGATGTCTGGTCAAATTTTGTGTGTCACTGACTTAGTCAATCAGGAAGGCATTCTAAACACTTAGAACCCCTATGAATAGTATTCTCAAAGCAATATTTCTTCACAGAAGTCCAGAAATAGAGGCCAAAGTTTTAACCCTAAGTAGGGTAATGCTTATTAAAGTATAATGTAATAAGGATGTTTGGTTCCTATTCTGAGATAAAGGATGAACTGAGAAATTCAAATCACATGTTAAGAAAAAACTATATACACACAGACATATGCATCTATACACACATACAAATACGCATACTTAATAATAAGCACACAACTGCATGTTAGTTAATACTTTGTGTTTCTTAAAATAGCACCTTAATAGTACTTAACACTACTTTGTATTTTTTCTACATTGCACTCCATTTTCTTGTTGTCCATTACTGTAGGTCAGTGTATGGATACATCCAAAGTAAATGTCCTAAATCTTTCTATTCATAAGAACTTGCCTATCATAAGGAGTCTCAAAATATCAGAGGTTCTGGAAAAACAATTAGATCTTTGTCACCATGAAAAAGAAGTGGTGTGAATAATCAGAGTATGTTCAAAACAATAACCAAAAACAATTTGCTGTTGTCAATAAACAGAATAAAGAGTGTGCAATAAATGAATGAGATACAAATGACTTTTAATTATTGCCCGGGTTGGGGAAAAACCCAAGGTTTATCTGGAAATTGACTGTTCCTGTACATTTTCTATTAGCCAATCAAATGGAAATATTCAAATGTTCAAGGTATGATATCAGTAAACTGACTTGCAGTGGAGACTGAGCATTATATACTATTAGAGTTGAAGTGCAGTTAGAGGACACTCCATGATAATAAACATTATGTTCAAAGCTGTAAGCCAGTACTTCAATAGGCTCTTGAGACCCACTGGAAGATTGACAGGTCCTAGTGCCTCCTCCCTGAAGGGCCATTCTGCCACCTCCAGAAACATTTTAGAACAAATCAGGACCTTGCCTTTATGTCTAGATTTTAAAAAGTGTCAGAGATTTGGAATAAGCCAAAATGGCCTTTAGAAGCTGGTATTAAGGACTTGTGGCAAGATGGCGGCGTAGGAGGACGCTGGGCTCACCGCACGTCCTGCTGATCACTTAGATTCCATCTACACCTGCCTAAATAACCCAGAAAACCGCCAGAGGATTAGCAGAACAGAGTCGCCGGAGCCAAACGCAGACGAGAGGCCCACGGAAGAGGGTAGGAAGGGCGGCGAGGCGGTGCGCGCTCCACGGACTGGCGGGAGGGAGCCGGGGCGGAGGGGCGGCTCGCCGGCCAAGCAGAGCCCCCGAGTCGGGCTTGCAAAAGCGGAGGGGCCGGGCGGACTGTGTTCCGACAGCAAGCGCGACTTAGCGTCTGGGAGGTCAGAAATTAACAGCTCTGCTCGGAAAGCGGGAAGGCTGGAGGACAAAGGGAGGGAGAGCTGCTGAGCCCCCTGACAACAGAGCTCAGTTTGGTGGGGAACAAAGGCGCTCGCCAGCGCCATTTCCCCCGCCCATCCCCCAGCCGAAATCCCAAAGGGAACCGGTTCCTGCCAGGGAACTTGCTCGCTCCACTCAAACACCCAACTCTGCGCTTCTGCGGAGCCAAACCTCCGGCAGTGGATCTGACTCCCTCCCGCTGCCACAGGGCCCCTCCTGAAGTGGATCACCTAAGGAGAAGCGATCTAAGCCTGCCCCTCCTGCCCCCGAGCACCTTGCCTACCCACCCCAGCTAATACGCCAGATCCCCAGCATCACAAGCCTGGCAGGGTGCAAGTAGCCCAGACGAGCCACACCACCCCACAGTGAATCCCGCCCCTAGGAGAGGGGAAGAGAAGGCACACACCAGTTGGACTGTGGCCCCAGCGGTGGGCTGGGGGCAGACATCAGGTCTGACTGCGGCACCGCCCACCAACTCCAGGTATACACCACAGCACAGGGGAAGTGCCCTGCAGGTCCTCACCACGCCAGGGACTATCCAAAATGACCAAGCGGAAGAACTCCCCTCAGAAGAATCTCCAGGAAATAACAACAGCTAATGAGCTGATCAAAAAGGATTTAAATAATATAACAGAAAGTGAATTTAGAATAATAGTCATAAAATTAATCGCTGGGCTTGAAAACAGTATACAGGACAGCAGAGAATCTCTTGCTACAGAGATCAAGGGACTAAGGAACAGTCACGAGGAGCTGAAAAACGCTTTAAACGAAATGCATAACAAAATGGAAACCACCACAGCTCGGCTTGAAGAGGCAGAGGAGAGAATAGGTGAACTAGAAGATAAAGTTATGGAAAAAGAGGAAGCTGAGAAAAAGAGAGATAAAAAAATCCAGGAGTATGAGGGGAAAATTAGAGAATTAAGTGATACACTAAAAAGAAATAATATACGCATAATTGGTATCCCAGAGGAGGAAGAGAGAGGGAAAGGTGCTGAAGGGGTACTTGAAGAAATCATAGCTGAGAACTTCCCTGAACTGGGGAAGGAAAAAGGCATTGAAATCCAAGAGGCACAGAGAACTCCCTTCAGACGTAACTTGAATCGATCTTCTGCACGACATATCATAGTGAAACTGGCAAAATACAAGGATAAAGAGAAAATTCTGAAAGCAGCAAGGGGTAAACGTGCCCTCACATATAAAGGGAGACCTATAAGACTCGTGACTGATCTCTCTTTTGAAACTTGGCAGGCCAGAAAGAATTGGCAAGAGATTTTCAGGGTGCTAGACAGAAAAAATATGCAGCCAAGAATCCTTTATCCAGCAAGTCTGTCATTTAGAATAGAAGGAGAGATAAAGGTCTTCCCAAACAAACAAAAACTGAAGGAATTTGTCACCACTAAACCAGCCCTACAAGAGATCCTAAGGGGGACCCTGTGAGACAAAGTCCCAGAGACATCACTATAAGCATAAAACATACAGACATCACAATGACTCTAAACCCGTATCTTTCTATAATAACACTGAATGTAAATGGATTAAATGCGCCAACCAAAAGACATAGGGTATCAGAATGGATAAAAAAACAAGACCCATCTATTTGCTGTCTACAAGAGACTCATTTTAGACCTGAGGACACCTTTAGATTGAGAGTGAGGGGATGGAGAACTATTTATCATGCGACTGGAAGCCAAAAGAAAGCTGGAGTAGCCATACTTCTATCAGACAAACTAGACTTTAAATTAAAGGCTGTAACAAGAGATGAAGAAGGACATTATATAATAGTTACAGGGTCTATCCATCAGGAAGAGCTAACAATTATCAATGTCTATGCACCGAATACCGGAGCCCCCAAATATATAAAACAATTACTCATAAACATAAGCAACCTTATTGATAAGAATGTGGTAATTGCAGGGGACTTTAATACACCACTTACAGAAATGGATAGATCAACTAGACACACGGTCAATAAAGAAACAAGGGCCCTGAATGAGACATTGGATGAGATGGACTTGACAGATATATTTAGAACTCTGCATCCCAAAGCAACAGAATATACTTTCTTCTCGAGTGCACATGGAACATTCTCCAAGATAGATCATATACTGGGTCACAAAACAGCCCTTCATAAGTTTACAAGAATTGAAATTATACCATGCTTACTTTCAGACCACAATGCCATGAAGCTTGAAATCAACCACAGGAAAAAGTCTGGAAAACCTCCAAAAGCATGGAGGTTAAAGAACACCCTACTAACGAATGAGTGGGTCAACCAGGCAATTAGAGAAGAAATTAAAAAATATATGGAAACAAACGAAAATGAAAATACAACAATCCAAACGCTTTGGGACGCAGCAAAGGCAGTCCTGAGAGGAAAATACATTGCAATCCAGGCCTATCTCAAGAAACAAGAAAAATCCCAAATACAAAATCTAACAGCACACCTAAAGGAACTAGAAGCAGAACAGCAAAGGCAGCCTAAGCCCAGCAGAAGAAGAGAAATAATAAAGATCAGAGCAGAAATAAACAATATAGAAACTAAAAAAACTGTAGAGCAGATCAACGAAACCAAGAGTTGGTTTTTTGAAAAAATAAACAAAATTGACAAACCTCTAGCCAGGCTTCTCAAAAAGAAAAGGGAGATGACCCAAATAGATAAAATCATGAATGAAAATGGAACTATTACAACCAATCCCTCAGAGATACAAACAATTATCAGGGAATACTATGAAAACTTATATGCCAACAAATTGGACAACCTGGAAGAAATGGACGAATTCCTGAACACCCACACGCTTCCAAAACTCAATCAGGAGGAAATAGAAAGCTTGAACAGACCCATAACCAGCGAAGAAATTGAATCGGTTATCAAAAATCTCCCAACAAATAAGAGTCCAGGACCAGATGGCTTCCCAGGGGAGTTCTACCAGACGTTTAAAGCAGAGATAATACCTATCCTTCTCAAGCTATTCCAAGAAATAGAAAGGGAAGGAAAACTTCCAGACTCATTCTATGAAGCCAGTATTACTTTGATTCCTAAACCAGACAGAGACCCAGTAAAAAAAGAGAACTACAGGCCAATATCCCTGATGAATATGGATGCAAAAATTCTCAATAAGATACTAGCAAATCGAATTCAACGGCATATAAAAAGAATTATTCACCATGATCAAGTGGGATTCATTCCTGGGATGCAGGGCTGGTTCAACATTCGCAAATCAATCAACGTGATACATCACATTAACAAAAAAAGAGAGAAGAACCATATGATCCTGTCAATCGATGCAGAAAAGGCCTTCGACAAAATCCAGCACCCTTTCTTAATAAAAACCCTTGAGAAAGTCGGGATAGAAGGAACATACTTAAAGATCATAAAAGCCATTTATGAAAAGCCCACAGCTAACATCATCCTCAACGGGGAAAAACTGAAAGCTTTTTCCCTGAGATCAGGAACACGACAAGGATGCCCACTCTCACCGCTGCTGTTTAACATAGTGCTGGAAGTTCTAGCATCAGCAATCAGACAACAAAAGGAAATCAAAGGCATCAAAATTGGCAAAGATGAAGTCAAGCTTTCGCTTTTTGCAGATGACATGATATTATACATGGAAAATCCGATAGACTCCACCAAAAGTCTGCTAGAACTGATACATGAATTCAGCAAAGTTGCAGGCTACAAAATCAATGTACAGAAATCAGTTGCATTCTTATACACTAACAATGAAGCAACAGAAAGACAAATAAAGAAACTGATCCCATTCACAATTGCACCAAGAAGCATAAAATACCTAGGAATAAATCTAACCAAAGATGTAAAGGATCTGTATGCTGAAAACTATAGAAAGCTTCTGAAGGAAATTGAAGAAGATTTAAAGAAATGGAAAGACATTCCCTGCTCATGGATTGGAAAAATAAATATTGTCAAAATGTCAATACTACCCAAAGCTATCTACACATTCAATGCAATCCCAATCAAAATTGCACCAGCATTCTTCTCGAAATTAGAACAAGCAATCCTAAAATTCATATGGAACCACAAAAGGCCCCGAATAGCCAAAGGAATTTTGAAGAAGAAGACCAAAGCAGGAGGCATCACAATCCCAGACTTTAGCCTCTACTACAAAGCTGTCATCATCAAGACAGCATGGTATTGGCACCAAAACAGACACATAGACCAATGGAATAGAATAGAAACCCCAGAACTAGACCCACAAACGTATGGCCAACTCATCTTTGACAAAGCAGGAAAGAACATCCAATGGAAAAAAGACAGCCTCTTTAACAAATGGTGCTGGGAGAACTGGACAGCAACATGCAGAAGGTTGAAACTAGACCACTTTCTCACACCATTCACAAAAATAAACTCAAAATGGATAAAGGACCTAAATGTGAGACAGGAAACCATCAAAACCTTAGAGGAGAAAGCAGGAAAAGACCTCTCTGACCTCAGCCGTAGCAATCTCTTACTCGACACATCCCCAAAGGCAAGGGAATTAAAAGCAAAAGTGAATTACTGGGACCTTATGAAGATAAAAAGCTTCTGCACAGCAAAGGAAACAACCAACAAAACTAAAAGGCAACCAACGGAATGGGAAAAGATATTTGCAAATGACATATCGGACAAAGGGCTAGTATCCAAAATCTATAAAGAGCTCACCAAACTCCACACCCGAAAAACAAATAACCCAGTGAAGAAATGGGCAGAAAACATGAATAGACACTTCTCTAAAGAAGACATCCGGATGGCCAACAGACACATGAAAAGATGTTCAGCGTCGCTCCTTATCAGGGAAATACAAATCAAAACCACACTCAGGTATCACCTCACGCCAGTCAGAGTGGCCAAAATGAACAAATCAGGAGACTATAGATGCTGGAGAGGATGTGGAGAAACGGGAACCCTCTTGCACTGTTGGTGGGAATGCAAATTGGTGCAGCCGCTCTGGAAAGCAGTGTGGAGGTTCCTCAGAAAATTAAAAATAGACCTACCCTATGACCCAGCAATAGCACTGCTAGGAATTTATCCAAGGGATACAGGAGCACTGATGCATAGGGCCACTTGTACCCCAATGTTCATAGCAGCACTCTCAACAATAGCCAAATTATGGAAAGAGCCTAAATGTCCATCAACTGATGAATGGATAAAGAAATTGTGGTTTATATACACAATGGAATATTACATGGCAATGAGAAAAAATGAAATATGGCCTTTTGTAGCAACGTGGATGGAACTGGAGAGTGTGATGCTAAGTGAAATAAGCCATACAGAGAAAGACAGATACCATATGGTCTCACTCTTATGTGGATCCTGAGAAACTTAACAGGAACCCATGGGGGAGGGGAAGGAAAAAAAAAAAAAAAAGAGGTTAGAAAGGGAGAGAGCCAAAGCATAAGAGACTGTTAAAAACTGAGAACAAACTGAGGGTTGATGGGGGGTGGGAGGGAGGAGAGGGTGGGTGATGGGTATTGAGGAGGGCACCTTTTGGGATGAGCACTGGGTGTTGTATGGAAACCAATTTGTCAATAAATTTCAGAAAAAAAAAAAAAAAAAAAAAAAAAAGAAGCTGGTATTAAGTCGCAATTTATTTATTAGGCCTGAGTTTCTATATTCTCTGAGTGTATATTATAAATGTTACAGTAGTCAAAATTTTCACTAAAAAAATTAGATTATTTAGGAAATTTCCATCATGATAACTAAAATAAAATGCATTTAAAGGTGATCAGAAATTGGATCTGATAAGAAATATGATGTTAATGACCAAGCCAGCTCTCTGAAAATTACATTTACTCATGGGGAAATTTGGAAATTATTTTTCCTGACTTGCATGTCATATGAAATACTTTTAGAAAATAAATTGCATCTAAGTCTGAAAAGTCAAGCATGCACTAAAGAGGTACTGTAGTTTCTTAAGAGCATATCACTTTGCTTAATAAAGATGAACATGTTTAGTTCATCGCTACATTTTCTTTTTTGTTCTTCAGTATATTAATACACAGATATTAATCAGATAGTGTGCTTAACAATCTGCTAGAGCTTGTGGTGGGGCCTCCATAAATAAAAGGGCCACTTCTTTTGATTTAGTTATAATAAAGTTTAAAAGGCAAACAGTCAATACATTGGGAGCGGAAGCATTAATATCTAACTTATAACCAAATGGTAGATTCTTTAGTATTCCAGATAAGAAAATAATTTAGAGAAGTAAAGATCATAATGAGCTAAAGGTAATCAAGAAAATATTCAGGAAAATTCTATAAAAGGAAATTAAAGAATTAAATTTTCAAAGGAGTAGATGGGAACAGCTCAATAAAAGAACAACACAGGCCAAAACACTTAAAAAAATTATACTATATGGCAAATATGGTAAGGAGACCCTTAGTACTATTTAGGGTATACTAATTAGTATACTTCTCTACAATTTCTTGCCATTAGAGGAAAGGAGACCAATGTGGAATGGTGAAAATCTATAATTTCATATAATTTCACATATAAGAAAAGAATAAATGAAAATTAAAAAGCTAGAGAAATATTTTCTGATAGAGCTTTTAGTTAGGCTTGATATTGGCTTCTCATCAAGAAGAAAACAAGTATGTTTGGTTCCAAGTTTAGGGAATTAGGTGAAATAGACAAAAATGGAATGATGACAAATTAATGTTAGATATGACTCATTGTGAGAAATATTTTCAAGAACATGGTCTGGATGGATTTGAGTACTAGTAGAAGAGTATGATCAGCATTCTTAATATTTGAACATTTTGCATCTAAAATATGCTTTTACAGTAAAAAGTTGACAATTATTCAGTGCTTGTTCTGTGCTTAACCCCAAGCTAAACATTGTATCCATAATATCCCATTTAATCTAATTATACAGTTCTGGAGATTTATAGTGAAGGAGTAGTTGAAATAATTTCCTGGTTAAGTCTGATCTTAGTTTTAGAATAGTCAGCAGTCACCTAGACCTCAGTATATATGATTTGATTTTCATAGGGTGGGGTTTGGGAGGACATAGGATAAGGAGCTTATGAATGGAAGTTTTTACTTCAAGGAGCCTAGAGTCTTAGATTAAAAAAAAAGGGGGGAAGTGAAAAGAATGGTATGAAGTTTTTTTCCCCAGCTTGGGCCCTAAGAATGATTTGAACCCTTTAAAAGAAAGGCTTTATGCGGAAACAGAAAGAACTGTTTATACAATGATGTTCAAGAAAAACAGGACAATATAATTTTACTTAGCTGTTGTTAGGATAACCTGTATCCCAGAGTGGGAAGAGATGAGCGTTTTAGTCACTTGAGCTGGACACATAGAGTTTTCTGGAACCACTGTAATGCTATAACATCTCTGTCATTGCCTGATTATGGAGAAATCACCTCAGGGCACTGGTAGGGATGAGATGCTAGTATAAAATGGCAGATGCTTGTGGCAAGGGAGGGATGTGGGCTTTGGTCAGGCATTTGGTCAGACGTTTGGTACCGGATAAAATATTGCAAATGGCTAGTGGGAATAGACTTTTTTGTTTGTGCATGAGAAATACCCTTGTAAGGCCTCCAGAAGGACCTGAGGGGGATGAAGGAAAGATGATTTTGCAAGGGGATAGAAATTCTGTGTTGTTCAGGTGAGGACAAGAACAGATAAAATTTCATCTGTTCATTTATTTAGCAATTAATTTCTGTATACTTGAAATGCTTCTGAAATTATTCTGGGAATTAGAGCAAACACAGTGATGGAGCAAGACAATGTTGATGGTTAGTACAGTGGAGATACACATCAATTAATGAATAAATGGTGATATAAAGAATTTATACAACTCACTAGCAAAATGAATAAGTAATCCTACTAGAAATGGACAGAGGAATTGAGCATTTTTTTTCAAAGAATGCATACACCTGATCAATAGGAACATGAAAAAAGTGCTCAATACCAGTAATCATCAGGAAAATGCAAACCAAAACCAAAATGAGATATTTCCTCATACCTGTTAGAATGGCTATCATCAAAAAGATAATAGATAATGTGAGGGTGTGGGGAAAAAGGAACCCTTGTACACTTTAGAAGGGAATGTAAATTAGCATAGCCACTATGGAAAATTATATGGAGGTTCCTCAAAAAATTAGAAACAAAAATATTTCTGACCTAGAAATCCCACTCTTCGGTATATGCCCAAAGGGAGTGAAAATAGGATCTTAAATAGATATCTGTACTCCATGTTCATTGAAGTATTTTTCACAATAGCCAAGACAGAGAAACCTAAGTGACCATTAACAGATGAATGGATAAAGAAGATGTGCTGTATGTATATATTGTGTTATATCTATGATGTATATATGTTTTGTATGCATACACATATACACACAATGAAATATTATTCAGCCACAAGAAACAATGAAATTCTGTCATTGAACAACAACGTACTTGGAACTTGAGGGAATCATGCTAAGTGAAATAAGCCAGACAGAAAAAGACAAATGTTGTATGGTATCAGTTGTGGAATTAGCAACAACAAAACTTGTCAAACCCATAGAAGCAGAGTAGAAAAGTGGTTGTCAGGGGATGGGTGTGGGGGAAATAGAGAGAGGCTGGAAGAAGAGTATAAAATTTCAGCTGTAAGATGACTATGGTCTGAGGATGTAATTAATGTAAAACATGGTGACCATAGTTGATAACACTGTATTTCATAATTAAAGTTTGCTTAGAGAGTAGAACATAAATGTGCTCATTAAAAAAAGGTAAATATGTGCAGTGATAGATGTATTATTTAGCTAGATGGGGGAATCCTCTCACAATATGTACATATATCAAATCACATGATATATTATAAATATCTTATAATTTTGTATTTCAATTATACCTTCATAAAAAGAAAGAAAAAATTAGAATTGTCATTGCTAAAGTAAGAAGCCCCAAATAGAGCCAAAAAACCCAAATAAGGAGTACCATTGATAGATTTCTGAGTGAAATAATATTTAATTAGACCTAAAATATCGGTAGAAATAATCCATGTAAAAATCTGTGAAGAAGGGAGTTCCATACATTGGAACAGCTTGTATAGAGTCTAGAATAGAGCTGATGCTTTGAAAGAATCAAAAGCTGGATTAAATGGCTGAAGTGTTTGAGGTCAGTGAAGGGAGACAGGAGGCTGGAGAATATAGATTGTGAAGGACCTTGAGTTTAGACTTGATCTTGAGGGCGATAGAAAGTAATTGAGTTCTCATTAATTATATTTAAATTTTAAAAGATTACTGTAATTGACACATGAAAAGATGCTCAGAATCACCCATAATCAGGGAAATACAAATCAAAACCACAATGAGATACCACCTCACACCAATCAGAATAGCTAAAATTAACACAGGAAACAACAGACCTTGGCAAGGATGCAAAGAAAGGGGAACCCTCTTTACACCGTTGGCGGGGATAAAAACTGGTGCAGCCACTCTGGAAAACAATATGGGGGTTCCTCAAAAAGTTCAAAATAGAACTACCCTATGGCCCAGAAATTGAACTACTAGGTATTTACCCATAGGATATAAATATAATGATTTGAATTGATACATGTACCCCAGTGTTTTATCAATAATAACCAAATTGTGGAAAGAGCCCAAATGTCCATCAACAGATGAATGAATAAAGAAGTTGTGGTGGGACACCCAAGTGGCTCAGCTGGTTGAGCATCCAACTCTTGATTTTGGCTCAGGTCATGACTTTCCAGTTTGTGAATTTGAGCCCCTCATGAGGCTCTGCACTGACAGAGCAAAGCATGTTTGGGATTTTCTCTCTCTCCCTTCCTTTCTGCCCATCCTATGAACCCTCTGTCTTTCTCTCAAAATAAATAAATAAACCTTTAAAAAAAGAAGTTGTATTATGTATATCTATATATATAGATATATAGATATAGATATAGATATAGATATAGATATAGATGATAATAGATATAGGTATAGATAATGGAATATCAGCCATAAAATTGAATGAAATCTTCTCATATGCCACAATGTGGATAGAGCTAGAGAATATAAATATGCTAAGTGAAATAAGTCAGAGAAAGGCAAATACTATATGATTTCACTCATATGTGGAATTTAAGAAACACAACAGATGAACATGGTGGGGGGGAAGATACAGGCAAACCATAAACAGATTCTTAACTATAGAAAACAAACTGAGGGTTGCTGGAGGGGAGGCGGGTGGGGGATGGGCTAGATGGTTGATGGGTATTAAACAGGACACTTGTGATCAACCCTGGGTGTTGTATGTAAGTGATGAATCACTAAATTCTACTCCTGAAATTAATATTTCATTGTATTTTTACTAACTCATTTTTAATGAGAGCTTGAAACTAGGGGAAAAATTACTGTGATTATCATATGGAGGATGGATCTAAGGGATGAAAGACTGTAGGGAGCAGGCACTGGTAAGAGTGAGAGGTTCTCTTATTATCCTGGACCTACATGATTATGGCCTGAACTAGGATAAGCAGGAAATGAAGAAATGGTACAGATTTGAGAAACATTTAAACAGTCAAAGAGAAGGAATATAGTAATTGATATAAATTGGGCAACTGGGACACCTGAGTGGCTTAGTCAGGTAAGCATCCAGCTCTTGATTTCAGCTCAGACCATGATCTCACAGTTCGTGGGATGGAGCCCCGCATCAGGCTCTGAAATGACAACATGGGGGCTGCCTGGGATTCTCTCTCTCCCTCTTTTTCTGCCTCTCCCCATCTTTCTATCTCTATCTCTGAGAATAAATAAATAAACATTAAAAAAAAGTGGGCAATTAAGAAGAATTAAGAACAGTCTCATACTGTTGACTTGCACAGCCAGGGGTAAGGTGGTGCTGGTCCCTGGGCTTAGCCTCATTGTGGAATGGAGTGCAGAGGAGGGTTGAATCATAATTAGAAAACAAGCCTACAAGGTTGTCTCCTTATGAATTCCAGTGCACCACACTTGTCTGGCTTTTCTCTTAGCTTTTCTCAGAGCACCTTGTCAGTTTCATTGTGGGTTTCTTTTCATACATTTGACCTCCACATTTTGTAGAGCTCCACCCCTGGACCTTTATTCTTTTCTGTCTCTACTCACTACAAACATAATCCATCCATTTTCACAGCTTCACATACCACCTATAAACTGATAATTCTCAACATCATATTTCCTGCCAAGACTTCTGCACTGAACTCCAGACATATATCCAATTGCTGACTTGAGTCTTTATCTGGATATCTAATGGGCATCCAGATACTTATCTGAGTTTTTTCCAAAGCTGGATTTCTTCTTCCATTTCCACTTGCCCCTTTTTATCCTATCAAGTGGATTCTTCTATGTTCTAGGTCCTGTCTGGTCCATTTATTTCTACCCTTGACCTCTGCAAGCCAAGGGATGTCAGTATTGAGTAAGTAAGAAGACCAGGTTGGGGTTTTAGCAGTAAGCCAGGAGAGTGAGGTTGCCAACTGAACTAGAGTGGTAGAAAGATGTTTGCTGTGCTGTGACTGGATTATGGATATAGTTTCAACTTATGAAATATATTTTTGCTTCAGACTTTGCATTGTCCCCCTGATTCCCAGCAGATTCCCACCCCCCTGCAGGCACACTCTCTTACCTTCTAAATCCCTCCAAAGGCCTTCCTATCTTACCTTTCACCTTTACCCACATTTTATATTCCTTTTTGCTAATAAATTTCTTTCTCTTATCATTAGTTACTCTTCTATATATTTTATCTATCTGTAATAGGTTGTTGGTTGTACTCCTGAAACATAGTAAATGTTCAATACATATCTGTGGAATGAATCTCTGAATTAATTAGTTCCAAGGTGTCTGAATAAAGGTATATACCATTTAGAAATTATATACACTATGACTCCCAGGGACTCATTTCCCAGATCTTGAGGGGCCATTTTTGAGAGATATACTAAGACATTTTCATACTAAGAAAGTCTAGAGTAGTTCAACAAAATCTAGCAACCATTTGGAGGCAAACCATAAGAGACTCTTAAATACAGAAAACAAACTGACGAGGTTTGATGGAGGTGGGGATGTGGGGGGGGTGAGTTAAATGGGTGACAGGAATTAAGGAGGGCACTCTTCAGTTTGAGCACTGGATGTCATATTTTAGAGATGAATCACTGGGTTCTATGCCTGAAGCCAAGACTACACCATATGTTAACTAACTTGAGAATAAAAAAAAAAAAGCAAGCCTCAAAAGACTATATATAGACTATCAATTCTGCAAAGTTCAAACAAAAAAAAATAAATTAAATGTATTGTATAAGATTTAAAAAAAAAGAATTCTGGAATAAAAATATCCAAAATTAATAAGAAGCTTTCCAGGTAATATAATTACATATTTCCCCCAAATACAAAAGAATGGTTTATACACCTTTAGAAATACAATTTCAAAACTCTTGATCCCAAAAAAAGTAACTGCTATGAGAAATAAAATATTTCATTAGTGATG
Organism: Prionailurus viverrinus; assembly: GCF_022837055.1. Classification (NCBI taxonomy): domain Eukaryota; kingdom Metazoa; phylum Chordata; class Mammalia; order Carnivora; family Felidae; genus Prionailurus; species Prionailurus viverrinus. Next base: position 183,622,977 of record NC_062561.1, on the reverse strand, counting down.
CTGTATTTTCCTTCCACAAGACACCATTTCTCTCTCTAGCAATTCAGTAGAGTGAAACAGTGAAAGTACTGCCCTTGACCTATTGTATAGGGATATTTTGCATTCTAAGGACTTTGTTTAATGACGCAAATGTTTTACTGCTTACAAATGTTAAGAACTTAGACTTGATCCGGAGAAAATAAAACTATTGACATGATACTTCATTGAACAATATGTCAAGGAAGAATCAAGTCTTTTGTGTTCATTTCTTTATACCAGGATTTCCTTTGCTTTCAAATAAATATAAAAAGAATGTGTAGAAAATATTTTTCTTAATTTTAAAATCAAAATAGATGACTATAAAAAACTAATTGCAAATTAAGTATACTGGCCTTACAAGAAAAACATATTTGAGTGCTACTCAGATAGTTTCTTTTTTCTATGTAGTACACAGATAATGAGTCTCTGTTGTTTTCTGTTATACTCTATCATTTTCCAAGGATTCATAAATTATACAATACTCTGCTTAATCTTCTACACCTTCTTTTGCTTTCCTGTTCTCTGTTTACACATTCTATGTCAGCCAATATCAGCATTTTGATTATAAACAGAATGAAACTTCTTCTGAAGCCTGTTAGCATATAGAACAACATATTTGGTAATATTTTCTGTCTTTTTTTTCTCTCTACAAATCCATAAGCGGTGTAACATTTCTTTTGCCATTGCATGAACTTGGCATTTTTAACTAGACTGGGATTAGCTTTTCTGTGTGTTCATGAAGCATTAAAGCTTTGCTGAACAAAACAGTTCCTTCTGACCTCTGCTAGAAAAATGGAATATCTTTAAGCATGCTCTTATTATTAATGGATTTTTCCATTTGTAATTCTTCCCCAAACCTCTTCCCCACGGCTCATGCTGTTGGCCATGCTTGTGTAACAATGTCTAGAAAAGGGATTGTTTCAAGGAAAAAATTTAACTTCAATAAAATTTGCGGTCATAATTAAATTATACTATATTTTGTTAATTAGTAAATAGTTTTATTAGGTAATTAGTCTATTAACATAAAATCATCAGAGTCTGACCAACTTACAGTTAAAATAGGATCCAGATTTTGTCTCATATTCCTCTCAAAGAAGAGGGAAATATTAAGATTGTCATTAAGATATGAAGCATTTTATTTTATTTTTTATTTTATTTTTATTTTTCTTAATGTTTATATTTTTTTGAGAGAGAGAGAAACAGAGCGCAAATGGGGAAGGGGAGAGAAAGAGAGGAAGACACAGAATCCAAAGGAGGCTCCAGGCTCCAAGCTGTCAGCACAGAGCCCGACATGGGGCTCCAACTCATACACTGTCAGATCATGACCTGAGCCAAGTCGAATGCTTAACAGACTGAGCCACCCAGGCACCCCAAGAAATGAAGTATTTTAAATAGAACCAACAAAATAGTCCTTTAAATATTGTGGATGAGATGCAAAAGGATAGATGCTTAGACTAATGAATAAGTAAGCAAAATATGCCCTATCTATATGGTAAAAATATATATATTAATATATGATACAAATGAATAAACCTCAGAAACATTATGCAGAGTGGAGGAAGCTAGACACAAAAGATCATATAGAACTATGGGTCCATCTATATGAAATCTCAAGAAAAGGCTAATGTGTAGTATAGAACGTAGATTGGTGGTTGTGTAGGCTGGGCATGTGTGTGGGGATTAAATACAAAGGGACACAAGAATCCAATTGGTGTGGTGAAAATGTTCTAAAATTAGATCATGGTGATAGCTGCAAGAGTTTGCCAAATAGCTGTGTATTGTACAGTTAAAATGCATAATTTTATGCCACATAAATTATGTCTCAATAAGATTATTTTTAAAATATAAATAAATAAATAAATAAATAAATAAATAAATAAATAAGCAAGCAAGCAAGCAAGCATGCAATGCTTAGGTCTATGTACTATTAAGCACCGTCTGCTGTCTTTTAAGGTCATCACTTTTTACCATGGCGATAGCATCGAAAATGTCCACCAAAAACTACCACCAAAAAGGATAAGGCCTGTAAAATATATGTGGTAAACAATTGGAAGTAGTAGAGAATTTATCTACTCTAATGAAAGCAAAACCAATTAAAAAAAGAATGCTGACAGTTCTCCCTAACATTGAATTTCAAAAACCTGTTACTCTGCTCCCTAAACGCATAAATATTATCCTCATTTATTCTATGCCAGCAAATACTAGAAATAGTCCCATTAATACTTTTTCATATTACTTCTCTAAAACCTGAGTTGAATAAACATGTATTATTCCTTCAGAAAACCACACTAGCAGGTGATGTCTTCTAAAATACCAAATGAATAAGTAAGTGCAGTTTCTACATTCAAATAAGTAACACCAGTAAAATTTCCCTTCTGGTTTTAAATATCTTAGTAGAATTTGATGATTTCATAAAAATGAACTACTTTGGGGAATTGTATTCAAGATTATGGATAGAGTTACATATATATTTGAAAGAATTTTTTTTCTTTCTGCAAATATGTTTCAGCATTTAGTATATGGAACTATCTTTTTACAAATGTATCTTTGTCACATCTGTGCCCATTTGGAGCCCCTTTCTATATCCATTCTTAAGTATGAGTTTTATTCGGGGTTCATCTATATATTTTCTGTTTACTTTCTTAGTATTTGTGTAGAAATCGAATATTAGTATCGATAATAAGCACTTGACTTGTCTGAGTATTTCATTTTGAAATTTATGTATTTTAAAAGTTTTAAATGATACATTAATGGTAATGATAGCCATGGATCAAGTAAACTAACTTGTATACAAGGAGATAAAATTGTGACTTTGACCTTTTAGTTAACATTTAATAGTCAACAGAAGTCCTCACATCAGGGGTGCCTGGGTGGCTCAGCTGGGCCATCGAGGTTAAGCATTCCACTCTTGACCTCAGCTGGGGTCATGATTTCACAATTTGTGAATTTGAACCCCGTGTTAGGCTCTGCAGTGATAGCATGGAGCCTGCTTGGGATTCTGTCTTTCCCTCTCTCTGCCTTCTCCCCAACCTCATCAAAATAAATAAATAAACTTAAAAAAAAGTTTCCTTCTTAAAATGAAAAAAGAAGCCCTCACATCAAAATGCACCTTGTTGGTATCAATGACTGACTTGCTCAGAGCAAGACGTATTTAGAGGGGCACCTGGGTAGCTCAGTTGGTTGAGCCTCTGATTTCGGCTCAGGTCATGATCTCATAGTTAGTGGGTCGAGCCCCACTGTGCTGACACCTCAGAACCTGGAGCCTGCTTCAGATTCTGTGTCTCCTTCTCTCTCTACCCCTCCCCCACTCGCACTTTGTCTGTCTCTTTCTCTCTCAAAAATAAATAAACATTTAAAAAGTTAAAAAAAAAAAAGAAGTATTTAGAAAATCTGTCACTTTGGTATATCATCCACTAGCCAAGAATTTCAGGTTCTAAGCAGCTCAAAGCTGCTCAATGTTAAAAGAAGAAAACATATATGAGTTGCCTTGGTCATAGATTTCAAAGTCCTAAAGGATTCCTATATACCTCAATAAAGAATTTGAATCTGGGGGCGCCTGGGTGGCGCCGTCGGTTAAGTGTCCGACTTCAGCCAGGTCACGATCTCGCGGTCTGTGAGTTCGAGCCCCGCGTCAGGCTCTGGGCTGATGGCTCAGAGCCTGGAGCCGGTTTCCGATTCTGTGTCTCCCTCTCTCTCTGCCCCTCCCCCGTTCATGCTCTGTCTCTCTCTGTCCCAAAAATAAAAAAAAAAAAAAAAAAAAAAAAAACGTTGAAAAAAAGAATTTGAATCTGAAAAACAGATAAGCCATTTAAAAGGGACACCCATCACCTAGTTCTAATTAAGCTTTGCTACATGCAGGAGAATATCTACTACGATAAGTTCTTCTGTATGAGAAGTTCTTCTGAGTTTACAAAGGAAGCTAAAAAGTTGACTATTTGTGTGAAAATTCCCAAATGTTAAATGTTGACAACAAACTCACAAGTTGTAAAACATTGACCAGAGGACTGGGTCTCCTAGTGGCCAACTCAATCCTTCTGCTTCACAATACAATCTCATCTAATTTTGTACCATATGTATACCCAGATCCTGCCACTATTGCAGCCTGTTTAGCCTTTGCTCATGTTGGCCCCTTTGGCTTAAAATATCTTCCTCTTTCATATTTAGCAAACTCCAGATTTTTAAAAATATTTTTATGAAAGCCTCCATTTGTATTTCTTTTTTTTTTTTTTCAATGTTTATTTATTTTTGGGACAGAGAGAGACAGAGCATGAATGGGGGAGGGGCAGAGAGAGAGGGAGACACAGAATCGGAAACAGGCTCCAGGCTCTGAGCCATCAGCCCAGAGCCCGACGCGGGGCTCGAACTCACGGGCCGCGAGATGGTGACCTGGCTGAAGTCGGACGCTTAACCGACTGCGCCACCCAGACGCCCCTCCATTTGTATTTCTGATGAACCTTAATTATAGCAACTATTCCTTTGTGAAAGCAGTTTTTGTGTATAATTTTTAAAATGACTCTCTAGTGGAAAACAGTTTCTCAATGTTTCTTGAAAGCAGGGCATCGTATATTCTTATTTTGTATTCATAGCACAGTAACTACAGATAGTTAACACTCAAATGTTTGAAGGAATGAATGAGTGAATGAATGAATTACTAGTATTGAAAAAGATAAAATTCCTACCTCAGCTCCACTACTGACTTGTTATATAATCTTGGAAAGGTCATTTCCACTGCTAGGCTTCAGTTTCCTCACCATTTAATGAATAAATACACCAGTCTGGATTCTCCCGGTGGTCTTCAATATTCTATTTTGATGATGGTGAGATAGTGATAATAATGTCAATAGTAAATGAGTAATGTCTATTGTTAAACCCTTATTGTGTTCAAGGAACTGTGATAAGTGCCTTCAACACAGGATCTCACATAATCCTCTCATGATATTATAAAGTAGGTATTTTTATTTCCATCATACAGATAATAAAAATATATTTGAAGAAATGAATTTTGTTGTCATGCATCAAACTAGAAATGCAATGTTTGTTGTCCAATTCCCTATCTTTCCTTTCTTCTCAGGGGTTTGTGAATCATAATAACTGAAGTTCCCATGGTTTAAGACTTTAATTACAGTAACTGGTAAGGCTAGTGATTATCTGTCCAACCCTGTATAACACTGCATTTTTCCTACTCCAAATCACACAGAGCCATGCTACTCAAAGTGTGGTCCACAGACAAGCAGCATCAGCATCAACTGGAAAATTGCTAGCCATGCAGAATCAGTATCCCCAGCCAGACATGCTGAATCAGAATCTCCATTTTAACAAAACACTAGGGGATTCTTATACACATTAAGGTTTCAGAGGCACTGACAGAGAAAGATTGTTCCTTGTTTATCACTATAATCCTATTAATATGGAGGTAGATAAATAGGAAATCTATTTATCTTCAATAAGGACTTCAAAAAGGAAATCTTCAGAAGTAGAGAATAAGAAAATGTAAAAAAGAAGTGTAAATGATTTGATCCTAAAGTCATCCTATATTTAAACAGCAGTTAAGTTCACATTTTTTTTTTTTTTTTTTTTTATTATTTATTTTTGGGACAGAGAGAGACAGAGCATGAATGGGGGAGGGGCAGAGAGAGAGGGAGACACAGAATTGGAAACAGGCTCCAGGCTCTGAGCCATCAGCCCAGAGCCTGACGCGGGGCTCGAACTCACGGACCGCGAGATCGTGACCTGGCTGAAGTCGGACACTTAACCGACTGCGCCACCCAGGCGCCCCACATTTTAGAGAATATCAAATATCTATCTGTGTCTACTTGTACTTTACATAATAATGTCTCTTTATAAAATGATTCATTTGCCAAGTTTAGTATCCACTTGTTGGACACTTGTTATCTTTGAGATATTACAAAGAATCAGACTGTTTTGAAACCAAATCTTTTGGAAGTTGTTTTTTCTTTTCCCTCTTGGCACTTGTATCTTACATTAGTTTTAAACCATGATAACAAAAGGTATTCAGTTGAAATCATTACTAATTATTCCCATTATGAAACCTGAACAATTTTTTTGAGTGACAACAGGACAAGAAAAGGTTTGGTGCCTCACTGTCTTCAGTAAGTTAGAGCAATGGGTATAATATGAACTTGAAAAACTTATCTTTTCTTTCAGTAAGTAGAATTTTCTCTCTGTTTCTTGCTTTGAAAAAACTGGTGTCTAGCTAGCTGAGATAGAACAATGAGGTACGCATCACCTCAGTATTACACACTTTCCAAAAGAAATGATTCTTCCTTTATTCTTTGTCTCTTCTGGGCTAATTGAGTATATGCAAATAAACTTTTCTTGTATAACTCTACAGTCTTTAAAAATGTTCACAGTGTTATGTTAAGGACCTCTTTCTTCTGGGGATCATACCTCATACTTATCATTGAATTATTTCTAGATACAATGGAGGCAAAGAAATTTATTCAAGGAATGTCACAATCTTAGAGTAAGATACCCCATTTATAAATATGTATTCATTTCTATTATTTTTGCTTTATCAATAAGAAATATAGTATATGTATTTGTAAAGGATAAATCAGAGCCATGTTACATGGAAATTGGCAAATGGCATCCAGATCCTCTAGACAAAATCTAGAATAATAGTAGTTATAATTTTTGTGGATTCTAATCCTAGAACTGACCATTGCAAGAACATTAGTTATTCCTTGAATATAGTGACTAGTATATAGTCACAGGGTAGGAGAAAGTTTTTAATAATACATGTGACAAATGGGCAGGCAGAGTCTGGGACAAGATACCCAGCTGAAATACCAACAAAGAACATTCAAGGCTGAGTCTATCCATCTCAAATGTTTTCAGTAGCATTTAGTTTGCCGATTCCTTAGTTTTTCTGTGGTAAATGCTGGGGGAGTAAGTTTCCCATTTGGACTCCTTTTTCTTCAGTTATTCTCTGTTCTTCCAAATCAATAATACTTTTTATTGCTGAGCATTACATGAGACTCTAATCATTTATTTGCTTGCTTTATAGCTAGGTTCTTATTTTTCTTCCTTTGCAATGTAGCTATTGAAGATCCACAAATTTTCAAAAATGATATTTTAAAATAAGCATGTGTTATATGCAAAAGCCTTCCTAGTCAGCAAGTTCAGCTGACTTTTCTGAAACATTCTTCAGCAAATCTTGATATTTGCATATTTTCTCTGTCTTGTGATTATATCCAGCTGATACTTCCTGAGGAATAATACCATTCTCATTTGAGTCAAAAACAGCAGCAATAACAACAAACAAAATAGTTCTTCTTACTCTTGAAACACCAGTTCTTAAGTTTTTGAAAAGTTAATGCCTTTATCAACAGCTTCCCTTGGCTCAGAAGAATATAGGTGTGTGGAATCTAAGTGTCCATCATGCAATCAAAAGTTTTCTTTCCTCACCATTCATCCCATTATATATATATATATATATATATATATATATATATATATACATACACACACACATATATATACATATATATACATACACACACACATATACACATACATATGTATGCACATGAGTATAGATATAACTTCATACATTTGAAAACAAATATCATCACTACTGATTGTGTCCCTCTGGTACTCTCCACTTTTTCTGTATATTTTACCTTGGTCTTTAAAATTGTGTTTATAGTAGAAACCAACGATTTAAACTCGGAGTCTCTCATTCCTAAACACTTTTGCTTTAAAATAGGATGTTTGTTTCCTAAATGTTATACTTTCATGATACTCTGTTGACATTCTTTGCATTAAATTGATTTTTTTAACATAGAGTGTAAAGTAAGAAGGAATTCCAAATTTTAAGAAAATTTACAAGAATCTGGTAGCTGTTTTAAGAGTAACTGCATCTAATCAAATGAGTCAATTTAGCTCTCCACAGATTCGCCAATAAGAGCCTATCAGTCATGAATTTATAGCCATAAATGTGTTTGGACTGTTGATGTTGATGTTTTATTTAAAATAAGAAAAGCTATAAAATCAGAATGGAACATAATCACAACTCTATTAACTGTAAGTCATACATTTCCTGTGGCAATCATAAGTTAGTTCTCAAAAAAGATGTACCTATTCACGTATGCATACCTGTGGTGGAGGTCAAGGCAAGGAACTTTTCTTAACTCTGTGCTTTACTTCCCACAAGAATAAGAGTTACTCATTCATCTGTTCATTAATATTTTTGCTTCCTGCTATGTATTATCCACTGTGATAGCTTTAAAAAATACCTAATAACTAAGTTTGAAGGTAATAATGCAATTTGTTCTAATTGAATACATCAACTAGGATGTACCCTTCCTGGTTTTCAAACTATGTGCTAGCCCTGAAGTAAGAAAGAGGAATAAAGTATAAGGTCTTTGTCAAAGAAATCACAATATCTTGGGAAAAACATTTCAAGAGTCAAATGCCAAATGCCAACTGTAGTGCTCTGCTGGTGATAAATATTAAATGCACACACAAAAAGGAGTCATTAATTTTTTCTAGAAGTGGAAGATAAGCAAGTAACAAAGTGACTGGGGATTTCATGGAGATGATGACAATAAGTCTGGGACTTGAAGAAGATAGAAGACCAGAGAAATTGGGAGTAGTGATATTTGAGATGTGGCATTTTATAAAAAAAGCATGCATTGGTCAGAATGCAAGCCATGCTCAGATTATTTCTAATAGTCCGTTAAAGCTACAAAAAAAGAGGGGCAGATGTGAATTTGCAAAGGGAGAGACGTATATTAGCAAAGAGTGTTAAATACCTTGTTAAAGAATTTGTCACCTGTAGAAACCAGTAATAATTTCAAATCATGTTGCCTTGTGATCTAACACTGATACACAACATAAAGCAGTAGGGGCCTTTCTATTCAAGATAGCTCTGGGAAATAATTAGAAGAAACTCTATGTGTCTTTAAGTGTAGAAGAGGCCAAAGAGAAGATGTTGAAACTTACAGTAACATTGGCAGACATGAGTATTAAAAATGAATTCTAAGGGCTTCTGGGTGATTCATTCACCCAGAATGAGTGTCAGACTCATGATTTCGGCTCAGGTCATGATCTCGTGGTTCATGGTTCATGGGATTGAGTCCTGCACACTGTGAGTGTGGAGCCTGCTTGGGATTCTTTCTCTCTTCTCTCTCTGCCCTTCTCCCACTCATGCACGCGCTCTCTCTCTCTCTCTCAATATAAATAAATAAACTTAAAAAAAAAGAAATGAAAATCTGTGTAGCCAGATCTGCAATCAAATCCATAATCACATCACTGTTGTAATGTACAATGAAAAATTTAAGTTTACCTTGGAAGTCTTGAATTTTATCTTAAAGGACAAAACATAATGCTCTTTTGACATGTCTCCAGACATGTTTATTTGTTCCCTACAGTATTTAGAAGTTAGATTTAACTGTAAAGATCATAAACACAACTGTTTACTTTTTTCTAATATTTCCATAAATATGTACTCTGTGCAACCAAATAATGTTAGATTGGTACATTTTATAAGTGATTAATTGTAGAAATATCTCTTGATATGAACATATATCTTATGTTTCACACAGGGTATTCCAAAAATTTTAACCTTATTGCTGTTCACAGGTAACTACCAATGGCACTTTTCAACATGCTAATATAATTCTCATTTTTATTTACCACTGCCATAGACAGATATGATACAATTTTCTCTTCTTTCCCTATTTTTGGAGTGGTAGTAGGTAATAATAATAACAAGGTAATGGTAATAACAATTCCTGTTAATTGTATAGCTGGTATTATTGAGCTTTGGTTTTATCCTGGGTTCTGTGCTAAATATTAACCATTACATGCAAAAACTCACTTAGCCTTCATGTCAACCCAGGGGAAAGTTCTGCTATTTCTTTCATTTCACAGATAGTGGCTCAAGGATGTTTAGTAACTGGTTGAAATCATAGAGTGAATAAATGGCAGAGCAAGGATAAAAGCCCAAGTCAGCCTGTTTGACTACACCATGGATTTAATTTTCATGTTAAGAGAAGTGACTCCCCCTATGCTAGATAGTCAGCTTTATAATTTAAATCATCCTTTATCTCCCATAAAATACATCTAAGATTTATAGCCTATTTCAGCATTTCTGGTCTCATCCTGAATTTTTGTTGTTTTTTGTCTTTAACCAACATTTGTGTTGTGGTTATTTGACCCTTTCTTCAACTCAATTTAAACAAGTTATAAACTATAGATTATTTTATTATTAACTGATGGTATTGTCATAAATGGAATAAATAATATTTACAATGTTATATTTTACAAAAGTTTTAGAGTATATATTTTTCATTTTAACACCATTGCTTAATTCTTAGATTCACAATCTATAACTCTAACTCATTTCAATATTGTTGATGTTTCTTCACACTTCACATAGTCAAAATTTAACATTTTGTGACTTTGAGGAACTCTTCAGCTTTTTAAATGATAGTAGGAAATTTTATGACATCTGTGTTTTGTATTCTAATCATTAATACTATTATGTAACAACCCTAAAGTTGGAGAAGACATGAGACATTTTAGAAACTCTAGAATCTTCTTTTTCTTTTGTTTCTTGAATATATGTAAGGTGACATCACTATCTTTTAGATAAACTCAGCCCCCATAAATCTTAAACAGATACAAAATCATTTAAAGACAAATTTGAGGAACATCTGGGTGGCTTAGTCGGTTAAGCGACTGGCTCTTGGTTTCAGTTCAGGTCATGATCTCACGGTCCCTTGGTTCAACACTGCATTGGTCTCCATGCTATTGTGGAGCCTCCCTGGGATTCTCTCTCTCCCTCTCTCTCTGCCCCTCTTCTGCTTTCTCTGTCTCTCAAAATAAATAAACTTAAAAAAAATTTAAAGTCAAATTTGAAATAGATGTTTGAATGAAGTTCATAACATGTTTATGACTTATCTATTAATTTTTGTTTTTACATAGTCATTTTCATAACCTAAATATACTACCAATAATAACAATCATAAAATACTTACACTTTTTTAAAAGAACTGAACTCTCATGGATTATATATACTCTTTATTTTGTTAATAATTTATATAGCAAGTGTTCACTGAGCTCTTAGTAAGTATGAGGCACTGCAATAGATACTATGAGCAAGAAAAGTATAGCCCCCCCCCCACGTTAATTTTAGATTTTACTGTGAACAAGTAGAAAACTTACACTATTTTGTAATCTAATAAGAAATCCAGCAAAGTTTCACATAGGGAATAAAGGGTAAGGAGTAATCTACTTCACTTGGACTCATAAAAGAAAGCTTCTTTGAAGGAGTTATTTGAACCTGAGAAGTAAGGTAGGGGAAAAGCAAAGAGCAAGAGAAGAGTAGCTTGGGTGGCACATTAATTATCCATTGCTGCATAACAAACTACTTCAAAACTTATTGGTTTAAAACTACACATTTACTACTCATGGTTTCTGCAGGTCATGAAACTAGGCATAGCTTTGCTGGGTACCTCTGATTCATTGTCTCTTAGGAGTTTGCAGTTATGTTGTTGGTCTGGCCTGTGGTTTCTGAAGGCTCTACTAGAGCAGGATTTGCTTCTAAGCTCACTCACATGGATGTAGTCAGAATTAGTTCCTCACCAGCTATTGGACTGAAGACTTCAGTTCTTTGGTTTCCTTTTGGTCAAAGACTTCCCTCAGTGCCCTGCCACATGGCCCTCTCCATAGGGCAGCTCACAACACTGCAGCTGGTTTCTCTTAGAGAAAACAAGAAAGAGCACGCAGTCTTTTATACCTAATCACTGAAGTGACATTCTATTACTTTGCTACATTCTCTTCATTAGAAGCTGATTACTGGATCTAGCCCATACTCAGGAGAAAGAACTAAACAAGGATGTGAATATCAGGAGTTAGGGATCAATGGAAGCCATCTTAGAATCTGCCTACATAGATGAGAAAACACACTATGGTGCCAGAAGTCTTGAGTGAGGAAATAGCTTGGAATGCACTATTATGTGGATCCTGAGAAACTTAACAGAAGACCCTGGGGGAGGGGAAGGAAAAAAAAAAAGTTAGAGAGGGAGGGAGACAAAACATAAGAGACTCTTAAAAAACTGAGAACAAACTGAGGGTTGATGGGGGGTGGGAGGGAGGGGAGGGTGGGTGATGGGTACTGAGGAGGGCACCTGTCAGGATGAGCACTGGGTGTTGTATGGAAACCAATTTGACAATAAATTTCATATGAAAGAATGGAAGAAAGAAAGAAAGACAGAAAGAAAGAAGAAAGAAAGAAAGAAAGAAAGAAAGAAAGAAAGAAAGAAAAATTTGTCAAAAGACCAATGTAGTTTAACATGGAGGAGGGTGTGGTGCCTGGTAGCTCAGTCAGTTAAGTGTTAGACTCTTGATTTTGGTTCAGGTTGTGATCTCATGGTTTATGAGATCAAGCCCCATGTCGGGCTCTGTGCTGACAGTGTGGAACCTGCTTGGGATTTTCTCTCTCCATCTTTCTGCCCTTCTCCCATGCTTGCTTGATCTCTCTCTCTCTCTCTCTCTCTCTCTCTTTCTCTCTCTCTCTTTCTCTCAAAATAAATAAAACTTAAAAAAATGGAGGAGGAAGACAAGAATATGTAATGAGATTGGAGCAATAAATAAAAACCAGATAATCTAGGGCTGTGTTGTTCATTGTAGGAAGTTGCAAGTGTAAAAATGAGAATACCTTCCCCGAAAATCTTCCTCCTAATGAAAGATATGAGATTGAAGAAAATGAGTAAAAGAATGTTGAATACATTCAAATTTATACTTTCAGTGAACTAGGATAGTAGTGTAACCCTGAATCCTCACATGCATGCATCCAGTGATGAGGGAACTATGAATTATGCATGTAACATTTCTCAGCTTCTCACACTTTTCACTGGAGCCTGCATTTTAACACTGATTGCAAACGGTCCATGAATCCACCCAAAGCCAGATATGCTGAACAAAAGCTGCTGTTGCCTGGGACAACCCTAGCCTTTAAGCATGTTAGGACATAAATTGTGTTTCTAGGAATTTTACACAGGATTTAAAAAAAAAAAAGCCTGTCCTTGCAAACCAAATGCTTCACATAATTTGAAGTTTCATGTGATTTTTTCCAAGAATGTTTCTTGTAACACCACTACAGAGATGAATTTTAATGTACAGTTGGAGCACATATTCACTGAGCTATTTGATCCTGTAATTTATGGTATTCTTTTTGTAGTTGACTCTTTCTGCCACGGAGGCTGCTTTTTTGGGAAATTTTTCTACTTCCATAAAGTGGGTAATGGAACCTAAATATTTGTCATATATAATAGAATCTAGAGATTTATTAGATATAAACTGGAGAGTGGGGAGCCTGGGTGGCTCAGTTGGTTGAGCATCTGACTCTTGATTTCAGCTCAGGCCTTGATCGCAGGGTCATGGGATCGAGTCCCATGTCAGGCTTCTTGCTGATACTGGAGTCTGCTTAAGATCCTCTCTCCTTCATTCTGCCCCTCTCTCCTCCTGGCACGTGCTGTCTCTCTCTCTCTCTCTCTCTCTCTCTCTCTCTCTCTCTCTCTCTCACACACACACACACACACACACACACACACACACACACACACACATACACAAATAAAGATATAAACTAGAGAGAAAAAAATGTCAAAAAATTGAAAGCATGTTCATCTATAAGGAAATGAAATGGAAAAGAGCAATACGTGTCCATAACACATATTCTGGAAATGATCCTACTTAAAAGCATTCTATTGGAGAAGCCATTCTTTTTATTCTATCATCTAAGTGATAATAATATTTTATTAAGTCAACTGATATGATTGTTTAAATCTATCTATCCATATATCCATGTATCAATCCATGAAGAAGATGGAGTTCATATTTTAACTTTATCATGTATACAAATAAAGTTATATTATAGTTTTAACTGGGAATATCATTTCAGTTTAGGTCTTAGATCTTTATTTCTGCAGCTTTAGTGTTTTGGTATTAATTATTTTATATGTCTTAGCAACCCATGAACAAAGAGTTAATTTAAGAACATGAAATAAGCATCAAGTTATTCCCCTAAACCCCCTTTCTCAGTAATTGTTTCTCCTTTTAAGAGAAAATTATCTTTCTTTTTTTTAATGTTTTTATTTATTTTGAGAGAAGGAGAGAGTGTGCTGGAGCACCAGGAGGGGAGGGCCAGAGACAGCAAGGCACAGAATCTGAAGTGATCTCTGCACTGACAGCAGAGAGCCTGATGTGGGGCTCGAACTCACCAACTACAAGATCATGACCTGAGCCAAAGTCAGAGGCTTAACGAACTGAGCCACCCAGTTCCCCAAGAGAGCATGATCTTTCTCACAGATGGTTGAAGTGATATGTTGTGGGAAATTAAACATACTTGGCTCTTTTCCTGAATTTTCTACTTAGCAACTAAGGCTGCTTACCCCAGAAGTATTATTTAACTCTTCCCTGGATACCCTGTTAATCAACAGTAGTAGGATTAGTAGTTGGGAAATTCTTTTTTTTTTTTTATGGTCCCTAAACACTGTTTTACTTTCTTTTTATTCCTATTTTAAGTATTTGTAACATTTGGGGATAGCAGGCCATTAGGAATTTTTATTTTTAACCCAAAGGTAGAATTTGGAATACACACACTTGTAATCATCTAAAAATTTAATACTGTTAAGAATGTGGAGAAATGCCCCTAGAGATAGGTGTATGAATTGACACAACCTTTCAGGAGAACCATCTAGCAGTATCTCAGTATTTTAAATGTGTAGACCTTTTTATCTACTAATTCCATTTCTTGAAATGAATCTAAAGAATGGGAAGAAAATATTTGTATACAACAATAAATATAAGAATATCTAGGGGGACCTGGGCGGCTCAATCAATTGTCCAATATCAGCTCAGGTCACATTCTCAACACTTTGTGAGTTTGAGCCCCACATTGCGCTCAGTGGTATCAGCCTGTCAGCACAAAGCCCTCTTCGGATCCTCTGTCCCCCCTCTTTCTGTCCCTCCCCTGCTCGTGCTATCTCTCAGATAAATGAATGAATGAATTAATTAATTAATTAATTAAAGAAAAGCCTATTCTAGGTGTTGTTTACACTGATGAAAAATGAATCTATTTGTTCACATGTAATTGGTAAAACAATACTAATAAAATAACAATAATAGATCACCTTTACTGAGTCTTTACTATGTGTCAGCAATATATTAAGGACTTTACACTTGTTATATAATTTAATTTTTTCTAAAACCTAATAATATAATTATCTCCATTTTTTGGATGAAGAAGTGATCTATAGAGATGTTAAATACTAGATCAAAGTTACACAACCAGTAAGTAGGAAATTTCAACATATGAATTCATATTATGAAATCACTGAGAAAAATATAGGCTTAACATTTATGTCCTGGCATGAATGATAGTTAAGGATTAAAAGCATATATTAGAACAATATGTTTAATATCACATTTATATAATAAATGTATCTGCATATTTCCTATAATTAAAAGGGCATCCAATCAGACTGCTATAAGTTGTGGAGTATGTATCTGTTTGTTCACTCTATTTCATATCTCTAGTGATGGCAGCCAATCCATCTCCCCAGCTGGCTCCATATTTTATAAAGAAGAGACTGAATTTAACATCCAGAAAGAAGCAGGGGAGCCAGGGTGAGGGGGCAGAATAAGAGTCATTATTGGCAATACTTGATTTCTGAAGTACAGATGAAAAAGTACTTCTCCTTCTGAGTTCTTGGCTGAGACCCTGCCACCCCCTTAATAAAAAGACAAATTAACAGAAGAACAAAAGTTTAATAACTTGTATACCCATTGTACACACGGGAGATAGCCAGGAAAACTGAGTAAATCTCCAAGATGGCCCAAGCCATCACCTTAAATATAATCACCAGCTAAAGACAAAAGAAAGATGTTGGGAAATGGAGGACGATGGTCAATAATGGGCTCTTACCAGAAAAGCCCAGTAAACAAGAATATGATTGTTATGCAGACATAAGTTGATATTCTTTATTAATAAGAATTTTTAGAGATGTCACACTGCTTTTGGTAAAGAAGAAGACACTCTTACAAGAGATTTCCCTTATAAGGGTAAATGTCTCTCTTTTTAAATTAATTAATTAATTTTTATGTTTATTTTTGAGAGAGAGAGAGCAAGAGCTATGGAAGGGCAGAGAGAGAAGGGGGTGGGGGATCTGAAGCAGGATCGGCACTGACAGTACAGAGCCCAATGTGAGCTGGAACTCATGAACCCTGAGACCATGACCTGAGTAGAAGTCAGACACATAACTGACTGAGCCACCCAGACACCACAGTCTCCCTCTATTTTTAAAAAAAAGTTTATTTATTTATTTTGAGGAAGAGAGAGCAAGCAGGGGAGAGCTATAGAGGGAGAAGGAGATACTTAAGCAGACCCCTTACTCAGCACAGAGCCCAACACGGGGCTTGATCTCAGGACCATGAGATCATGACCTGAGCCAATATCAACAGTTAGTTGCTTAACCAACTGAGCCACCTAGGGACCCAAGTGTAAATGTCTGTTTTGAAGCACTAACTTCTACTCTGTTTTCAGAGCTTCTCCTGTGCCTGCAGCCCCTCAAAAATAATCAGCCCCAAATAATATTTATGCCAAAGAGGCATATTGTGGGGTGACAACTCTGCTCCCCTCCTCCAGCCACTCCTCTGCCTTTCCCAACTATTTCAATCTGTGAAGACTGACTTTTTTCTAAGCTACTTTGACCTGGAACTCTGTCATTTGATATAGTAGTGCTTTTTTGCTATTTGAAGACCCATTGTTTGATCCTGGGACATTCTAGGTTATTCCTTTCTGGATTTGTTTTCATTGTATGTGGGCATGGTTTTTGTTTTCATTTGTTTGCATATTTGTTTATTCTGTGCTATCATTTCATATACAGGTTTCCCCCATTATCTGAAAGTAGAGGGTTCCTATGAAAACATTTGTCAGTTGAAACGGCATGAAGTAAATAAGCAATTACCATTAATTTACATGGCAATATTTTCCAGAATTCTCAGACCCCAAAACTAACCTCTCTTAGGCTTTTCTGATCTCTCAAGATGCATCTTGCTAATGGATTCATGAAATAATTGAGATAAAGCATAGATGCTCACAGACACAGTTCAAAGCTATGGCAGCTTGATGCTGAGATGCTTAGTGTGGTTCCCGGGAAGGAGCTGGGCGGGGCCTTTCTTGCAGCTCAGGGTACTGCTGCCTTTAACGTCTCTGCAAAACAAATGCTGAATGCTTTATTTGCTTTTTGCTGTTTTTTTTTTAATATAAAAGCACAAATCCTCTTTGAATTTATTTCAGTTAGGAAAAACAGGTACTAATGTAGGTCTTTCATAAAAGCTAAGTGGCGTGACATGAACTTTAGAAAAGCAGGGGATATCTGTCTGAATTTTAAACATTTTTATTGCAAATGTACTAACATACTCAAAATATAATTCTTTCTACTTTCATTTCTGCCTCACTTATTAAAATTAGCTGCCAAAAAAAGGTAAAAATCATCTAGAAAGGAAGGAGTTTTATAATCTTTTAAGATTGAAATTATATGGGCATTTGCATTATTAATTTCTTGATTGGTGATTGCCAATCATAGGTAAGACCAGTGGTTTCAACATTATTTCAATCATGATCCCTACTGGCCAAAAAATATTTTTGTTCAATTTTATTTATAAGTGATTTGTAAAGAGAAAATAAGAGGACTTCAAAATGTTTAATACAAAATTTCTCATAATATTGAATATACTCTCTCAGAGTACATGTACATGTACATAGACATATACACGTGCACACTACATATGCATATGTAATGTGCATACACACATTCTTTTGCCTCCCACATAACAAGTTATTTTCCTCCTAAGTAAAACACTGATTGGAAGTTATACCAGACAGATTATGTGTTCTCCAGCACTACCTGGAGACCATTAGATCTTATTTAAATACATCAGAGCTTCAGATCCTAGTAAGTAACTCAAGTAGTCCTTACTAATCAGATTTCCAGAATACTTTTGGGAGCTCAGAACTCCATTATTTCTACCTCATAAGATAACTATTTTGCAGGATATATCTAAATTGTGAAATATTGACCTGTTTTCTAAAACAAAAATGAAGGAAGCAGCAATAGTTAGAAAAAGAATACTGCTCCAACCATCCTAAAATCAATATCCAACGGAGCCTTGGTGGACAAATAGAAGATAGCTGTGTTCCAATCTTCTGGGACATTTTTCTCTACCACTTTGGGTACAAAGAGCCTTGTTATCAAGAAAATGAAAACCAGAACAGTAGTGTTTAGGAGAGAAAGAAAGATGCATCATACCCCCCAGTATATTATTAACAAAGATGATAAATCAACATATTTTGCAAGCCCTACTATAACATTTATGAATTGCTCTCAGTCCTGAAGAGGAATATAATAACCCAGTCCTTGGATTTTGAAAGTTATATTTCAATATATTTCTCAAGATTTCAGGACAGATTTGTTTTTGCCTTTCAGGTGGTATATAACAATAATTGCCAAAATTCCACTTGCTTTGGTTATTTCCTTCGAACAATTTACCATATTATGTACTTATGCTCTAAACACCTGTGTTTTTAATTTGCTTAAAAACATTTCTATTCTTTCTTAAAATTTTGTTAGAAAAAAAGTTCCTTTTGATATTTACTAATTTGGTTTTTTTTTTTTTTTTTTTTTTTCTGAAATTTATTGACAAATTGGTTTCCATACAACACCCAGTGCTCATCCCAAAAGGTGCCCTCCTCAATACCCATCACCCACCCTCTCCTCACTCCCACCCTAATTTGGTATTTTAAATGAAGATGGCCTCTCATATGGTTCCCAGATTCATTTGCATGTTCACTGATACTTCTAAGTATTTATTCGGATTCCTATCTTTGCTACAAGTTATGTTAGGCACTGCTGGAATGAACAATGAGAAGTAAAGCTGGGAGCAAGCTTCTCATATCAGGTTGAATTTATGATTTTAGGAGAAAATTAATAACTAAAACAATAATTTTGCTAGAGGTTGGTAAGGGCTATAATACTGTGACCATAATGATTTGAGACAACACGCAGGAGATCAT
The DNA here is from genome assembly GCF_022837055.1 of Prionailurus viverrinus. Taxonomy (NCBI): domain Eukaryota; kingdom Metazoa; phylum Chordata; class Mammalia; order Carnivora; family Felidae; genus Prionailurus; species Prionailurus viverrinus. The sequence goes on along the minus strand of NC_062561.1, from coordinate 183,603,851 downwards.
ATATGTTTACCTGGGCTACTTGGGGGAGCTGACAAAAGCCTTGGTAGATGAGCAGGAGCTTTCTAAGACAGCTCTGTCACTCCCACCACAGAGACTATGCACATGCTTTTTCATCTGCCTGGAAAACTATTCCCTGTCATTCTACCGGCCTCCTTTTTCCTTACAGGTATGGCTCATCCTTTACGTACTAGAAAGCTCTACCATTCCTTTCTTAGGGAAGACTCTATGGCCCTGCAAATTGAATTAGTTTTCTATTCAAAGAAAAATTTTCATAGTGATATTTTCCTTATCTGTATACTCTTCTAAGATTGAAATTGTATGGACATTGTATGATTATTTCACTAATGTCTGCTTCACCTGCACTGTACATTCTCTGAGATCAGAGGCTTACTTTTATATCTCCAACTTCTGGCAGAAACCTGGCACATAGTAAGTGTTCAATAAACATTAGTCAGTTGAGTGACTGAATGCAATTTGCTAAGGATAAGTATCCTCATTCATCAAATGGATTAATATCTACCCTATCTCTGATAAATTATAAATGGGAGTTGTTTAAAATGATGGTTGCATTTTATAAACATGTGCATTGTTGTAGTTACCATCTCATACTCATTCAATATTCAGTCCAATTTTGCCCATCCTTTAAAATTCACTAGTGTTAAGAATCTATTGATTTTATGTTGATGTCTCTTTAGGACTGGTAAGTTAAGATCATTTGCCCTCTTAGTTGTGGTTTATATCCTTAGGATTTCTTTATGATATTTTTAATAATCCTCCTTCTTTATTATCATCAGAGTGCACAGAGGCAAATAATAGCTCAGGATTTCCTGTAAGTATAAAAATCCACAGTATTATCAGTAGTATTTTTCCATTTTTCTCTCAAATGTCAAAAATATCACCCAACTTGTTCTCACACAATTATTGGAAATAAGTTATTACTACCTTTTATTATTCTTGGTCATTTTTCAAATTTGTTTCACTACCACTACATTTCTTCAATAAATTATGACTGAATGTCAAGCACATCCAAAACAAGGTTCAATGCATGTTGCTGGTTATATTGCACTTGCATCATCACAGGTTAAAACATCTTAAAACTCCTTAGATAGGGATTTCTAGCCTTTCTACAGGTAGAGAATCTTTTTCCTTGTGAATACATAATGAATCTAGTACATGCCATTGTTAGCGCTTTATCTCCATTCCAATATTACCACCAATTCAGAGCCCAGATATATTTACCTACTTTTTCTCTCCCTTAAATCTTTTTCCCCCTCTTTCTCACAATAAGAAAACCAGCTTTCAGTTCACATTTCTAACTATCCTCATTTACATTTCAGAACTAGAATTCTCTGCCTTCACACATTTAGGGATTTTTCAGCAGTCTGACAGTTTTTAATTTGATCTTGTTTTGCAGGTCATGAATTCAATTTCTAAATGCTTTACCATTTTTCGTTTTCTCAAATAGAATAATGTTCCATCCATCAATTGTTATCTCCTTATCTTCAGGTCCTTTTTTTTTCCCCCTTGAACCAAGGTCAATGTTTGTAAAATCTGCTTTTTACTAATTAAATCTGACATCATTTGATAATATCAATGGTACTTAAATAGCATATAAATTCATCTTTAAGTGAATACACCCTGGTGAATTGGAAGGTATTAGAGGTTGCATTTATAATAATAAACAAGTCATGTGCATTTTTGCAATAATTTTTTTCTTAATTATTCAAACTCTATAACTGGTCTGTGAACTGGTCAAATATGTTCTCTCTGGCACTCACCAGAGAGAAAAGGTCTGATCACCTTTTAAAATGGTGTGTGCAAATTTTATTAATTATGTGTCTCCTTAGACTAAAATGTGCTGAATACTGCTTCTTTGAAACAATTTCTGCTTTGTTACTCAGAAACCTGAATTTTAAAGGGGAATAAAAAGTAGCTTAAAAGCATGTAGATTAAATTTTATTGGAGGACTTCACCTCACTTTATAAGAAATAATCAATTGATATTGATGAAAATAAGTATGATGAGTAAATATTATCATATAGTGAAAAAACGTAGATGTCCTCCCCAAGGCATCCAGGGAGGCTCATCAGGGATTAAGGCCCATTTTCTGCTGGGCTTTTATGTGCTGAGAAAGCAAAAATGCAAAAAGGAAAGAGATGTCCTTGACTATGTAAAAGTTCCGTCAAACATGAATTTGAAGATACCAAAGAACAATTATGATATTTATAATAAAAGAACACATCTGTGTGTTTTATATTCAAATAGGAGAGTCTGGTACTAGTTAGTGGAACTGATAACCAAACCTTGTAGATATTAAGTAGTGCTTAATATGCAGTGCCGTGTGCCTTCTCCTTTCTTTTACACAAATCCCAATTTTACATTCAAAGAGCCATGTAATCAGAGGACAATATTATTGCTCTTTGAAAGCTCATGATTTGCTTAGAATTAAAGCCACAATCATGCTTTATGCCTCAGTATATTCAGTGATGAGGGCAATAGCCTTCCATTCTCAGAAGCAAAGCTTGGCTGGATGGCTGGTCATTTGGCTTCAAAACAGAAATGTGGCTTTCCTTAGTTGTGGAGCTCATAGGTTTTATTTGCCTGCATAAACTCAAGAGCTCTCTTGTTAGTCTCTATCTGTGGACATAGATGAGAATGAATAGCCTGGTTGAATGCAAGGGAGCAAGAATTATATAATACATCTTAGGGGTGCCTGGGTGGCTCAGTCGGTTAAGCAACCAACTTTGGCTCGCGTCATGATCTCAAGGTCTGTGAGTTTGAGCCCCATGTCTGGCTCTGAATCTGCTTCAGATTCTATGTGTCCCTCTCTCTCTGCCCCTCTCCCTCTCTGCACTCTGTCTCTTTCTGTCTCTCCGTATCTGAAAAATAAACAAACGCTAATTTTTTTTTAAAATAATGTATCTTATCCTTTGCATGGTGCTCTTCTCTCTAAAGCCTAGGTGTGGCAGCAAGGAAAGGGAGATTTAAACTTAAGTTGGGAACAAAAAAGTTAGAGATGGGTGACAATCCAGGAGGGTACTGGCTCTTTGGCCTTAAGCAAGATACTAAACATTTTAGAATTCTCATTCCTCATCTCAAAGGAAGGGTCATGAATCTTCATCTGTTGTCTACCCATGGATTTCTATAAGAATCAAGTGAAAACCCACATCTCAAGCAATTTCTTTAGAACTGTGAGTGTTAATTGAAATGGAACCATTGTGGCAAAAGTATTATGAAGACGGACCAGAAAAAAATGGATTGTAGTCTTGCTGGGGCCCCAAGGCATGAAATCTATTCCTACCTATGACTGCTTTTCTAACCATAACTTTTTTTTTTATTTTTTTTTATTTTTTTTCAACGTTTTTTTATTTATTTTTGGGACAGAGAGAGACAGAGCATGAACGGGGGAGGGGCAGAGAGAGAGGGAGACACAGAATCGGAAACAGGCTCCAGGCTCTGAGCCATCAGCCCAGAGCCTGACGCGGGGCTCAAACTCACGAACGGCGAGATCGTGACCTGGCTGATGTCGGACGCTTAACCGACTGCGCCACCCAGGCGCCCCCACTTTTTTTTTTTTAATTTTAGAGTGAGACAGAGAGAGAGAGAGCACATGAGTGGGGGAGAGGGGCAGAGGGAGGGAGAGAGAGAGACACACAGAGAGAGAGAGAGAGAGAGAGAGAGAGAGAGAGAGAGAGAGAAAGTCTTAAGCAGTTTCCATGCTCAGCACAGAGACCTATGCAGGGCTCAACCCCACTACCCTGGGATCATGGGCTGAGTGGAAATCAAGATTCAGATGCTCACCTGACTCACCCACCCAGGCGCCCCTAACTGTAACTTTTAGAAAGCCTCAGATGCCTCATCTATAAAGTGAGGCTCTAATAATATCTATTTCTGAAGAATGTTGGGCAGGTCAAATGATGGTAGGGCACATAGAGGGTGCAAAAAAAACAGTCTTTGCCTCTATTTGTTACTGTTGTCATTAAACATCTTAAAGGATTTCACCTTGCTCACTCCCAGGCACTTTTCTCTCATTTGTTGTATGCCTGGCACAGAACATTGCAATTTTACCAACAGCAGAAGCAAGTATGAGAGGCTGGGACGTCTGGTGCTCAAGAGAGGCTAGGCTTTGACAGAATGTGTCTCTCGAACATTTCAAAGGGGAAGAGAGTAAAAGTTAACAAACATTACCATTAACAGGGTTCTGACTGTGGGACAAGTTCTACCTACCATTGGCCACCTGTTTTATAAATAATTTTATTTTGGAGCATAGCACGTCTATTCAATTTCATAATGTCTCTGACTACATTTATGCTACAACTGCCAAGCTGAGTTGAGTGGTTGCAATAGAGACCTTGTGGCCCATAAAAATGAAAGTATTGGCAACCTGGTCCTTCCCAGAAAGTTTGCTGATCCTGTAAACTTCAGGGAGCTTCTTGGGGGGACATGGCCCAAGAAATCAAGGAATAGCTATTAAATAAAATACCAAACACTGAAGTAATTCATCAGAAAACCAAAATTCATGCAAATAACAATAAGATTTTGAAATTGATATTTAAGCAGGAAGTCTCACAAAATCCTACTATCACATGACTGATCCTGATGCAAGCCTGGCTTAGGATATACAGTTGGGTGGGGGCATCTGGGAGCTCAGTCACTTGAGTGTGGGACTCATAATTTAGTCTCAGGTCATGATCTCACAGTTGTGGAAGTGAGCCCTGCGTTGGGGTCTGCACAGGTCATGAAGCCTGGTTAAGAATGTCTCTCTTCCTCTCCTTCTGCCTCTCTTCTGCTCTTTCTGAAAAAAAAAAAAAAAGAAAAAAAAGGAAAAATATTTACAGCTGAATAAAGGGGCCATAAAGAGCTGAAAAGAAGGAAGGGAGGCAAAGAAATCAGGAAGAACACTGTAAGCTACTTGTTTTCTGCTAGCCATAAACATCCATGATGCCTCCTGCAAATGAGTCCAAAACTCAATGTGTAAAAGTCTAACAATAGATTCATAGATTATAAAAGGAGAGTTCTGTATCCTGAGAAATAAAGTTTTATAATGCTTCATTGCACCTTACCCTTTGAAGAGAGTCAATGATGATACATATTCAATATTTCATAAGTGAACTTTTATTTTTGTTTTGTTTGTTTCTGTCACAAATGCACACAATTGGCCATCTAAGTATACTCGCAGCATAAACTATGATTGCTCTGTTTCTGTTACTGGTACTAAATATAGGAGGCATATCATATTATCACTATCATATCATCACATATCAAGGGACAAAAATAATAAAGCATTCACATGATTACATAGATATTTTTGCACAAACACAAAGGGTAATAACATTGAAACTGAACAAAAGTCTTACAACGAGACCCTCTATGCAATTACTGGCAATGTTAATTGTTGATTGATATATGAAAGAACAAATCCATCGTATGTAAGTATAAAGGAGTTTTAATGTGTAATGAAAGAAAGGACTTTTTTTTTTAGTATTGAAATAGACTTTTTAAAGTTGATCAGCATCTGTGAAATAATTTTGTTTGCCTATTTTTAGATATTTAAAAGAATCTCAAATGCAAGCTAATGGACAATCACTCTTCACAATGTAATTGTTATACTTAAGTTATACACCAGGAAAAGTTTTACTAGTTGTGATCATAGAGACATGGGTAGACATTGGGGGAACAAGTCTTTGAAGCCATCTAACCTAATATTCATGGTCCTTCAGAAACTTTCTAATTTGAGACTTTGTTTTTTCCAGAGAGTGAGCCTCTAAAAACATTAAGCTTACATTTCTGTCTTTGCCTTTCTGATATTCATTTATTTAACTAAAATTTCCATTATCTCATGTGTTGTCTTAAACTCACATTTAATTGTTCCCATCTCTAATAAAATATTTTAGAAATACCAGTAATTTCTGAAGCTTTCTATTATTATGACATTCATCAGGGCTGGATGGACATACTACATCTTCCTTTAAATTTATTTTACTTAAATTCATCAGTAAAACCCCATTTGTGACATTTTTATCAAACATTATCAGAGTATATGGACTGAATTTGTATAAGCTGCTTACTAGATTGATGGTTTATATTAGTAATTGACACAAATGCTCGTTTCTGGATTCCCCTATAAGCTTTGAGATCAGAGAGGGTAACATTGCTTTATAAAAGCTTCATCCATCCATTAACACTAGACAATATGCAATGGCAAGATAGGAAATGGATGTCAAGAATTAGACCTGCAGGAACAATTGTGGAATGACTCTCTTCCCACCTCCAGAATCAAAGGGCACCCTGGGATCACCTCTGAACAGCAGTCTGGGCTGGTGTCCAATACTGTCAACTCCCAGCTAGATACAGATGTAGAATCTCCTAAAAACTCTAGTGACAATATATGTATTTTTAAGAAAATAAAACAAATATTATTATATATATGAAAGGCTATGCTTTATTTTTTTCAACCAATTCTGTGAGAAATTCTAGGTGTGAAGGCCTCAGGTAGGTTCACTGTAATAAGACACATGAGTGGACTGGGCCCCATGTGATATGCAGAAACAAGTCTGACTGTTAAAATGTTCATTATACCCATGGTCAGTATGAGTCATCATCTAGCCTGAGACTGCTTAGAGGAGGAAGAGAGAAGGCTAATTATAAATTGAGTTTAATTAAATCTCTTGAGCCAAACTGAGTAAGAAAAAGAAGAAAGATTCTTCACAGAGGTTAACTTAAATTTGACCTCCTTCGTAGACCCACAGTTGCAGGCATGATTGCCCCATTTTATCAGGTAGAGAAAACCTCAAGAGCAGAGAGGCCAAGGAGTTGGCCCCATATTAAACAGTCAGCAAGAGATGATGCTAGATTCTCAGCTCTGATTTACCTTGTCTCTACTGACAACCTCTCCCATTAGACCATGCTGTGAAGCAGGATGATGTAGGAGAGCAAAGTGGCGAGCCTGGCTACCTAGGTTTGAATCCCACCCTTTCCCATGTAAGTTTGTGACTCTAGGCAATTGATTAGCCTCTCTGTGCAGCAACTTCCTTATCTGTACAGTGGGAAAAATAACAGTGTTAGAATTACATTAGTGTATATAAATAACCTGGTACATACCACTCAAGTTATCATTATACCCAATTTCCTCAGCAATTCTTTCCCTTTTTCTCAGAAAGAAAAAATATTTCAGAAGAAAATTGTGTGCATGAATTTCCTGAGTAATCAAATGTTCAGACCTTACTTGGCTAATGGACATAGAAATACACATTTGTACACACATGTGTGTTTATATCAATTCATAAAGTCAAGAATTAAGTTTAGAAATAGTAACTCCACCTAGACTGTGCTGCATTTTCTTTCCCCAAATTAATGCAAAATCTACATTAGAATGGCTTTCAATGTTTGAAGAAATGAAACTATTCAGGAGTTTACATAGGGAAGCAATTTGCTTGGATTGAATAAGGTAATACATAAGTATGTAAAACCCTTTCTCTGTAAATGCTGCTTTTAATTAGGAAAGGAGCTCTGAAAGAAATCCTAGTTATTATACCCACGAATTGAACTCAGGGAACTATTTTAATTGGAACAGAAAGAACCAAAATGCAGAAGATTTATCAAGGAGGTTTAAAAAAAAAAAACTAGTTCACAGAAAACAACATTTTGTGTTCTTTTTCTTCACTCCAGCACAGAGATTGGAATAATCCCCTTGTCAGAGGAGATGGATGGTGTACATTCGGGATTCTGCAGGGCATTAAGTGGTTGTTGCCATGTCAAACAACTCTCTCCCGTTATTAATACTGAATAAAATCAACATTCTTCTCCTTATTTCCTTGGCTGGAGGATATATATGTATATATGCTCGCGTATTCTCCATTTCCCATCCTGCGTCCTGTGTTTCCATTTGTAGCATTTGTTGTAGTTCTTTCTCTATCAGGGCCTTTCTTTTCAGCAACTTCTCTCATTTTTCATAAGGTAGCCGAAGAAAACTTGACTTCTTCTTTTCTTTTCTTTTCTTTTCTTTTCTTTTCTTTTGTTTTCTTTTTTCCCCCCTCCCTTTGACCATTTCATGAGGGAGAGGGCATGTTTCTGTCATTCTCCCACAAGTGAATTTATCTGATTGAAGCAGTTTGCATTCTCATGGTAGCCGATGTCTGGGTGAAAGGGAAAGGAGCAGTGGGTTTGGGCAGATGGTAAGTCTGGAGAGGGCTGTAGTGAGGATGACTTCACCTGCAACTCATTGGACCCTCCCTTGTCCCCCACTTTTTAAGACTGCAGAGCTGATCTTGGGGGCTTTCCTCTTGATCAGGCTTCTCCAGTGCCAAGAGGGGGCCAGGCACAGGGCTAATTAGCATGCATCAGGAATTGCAGAATAGTCTAACAATGAATAGTCTAACTGCCCGGTTCTGTCTTGGTAAAATCTGCCACCAGTAGACCCACACCCTCCTCACTGAGTTCATAAAGAATGAAGTGAAAGTTTCCTAAACACTGGAAATGATTTTGAGACAAGTGAGGCCTCGAATAGTAACAGCAGCACCAATTGTGGTATTATGAGACATAATGGCATTGGTAGTGATAGGAGAGTAGTAGTGGTAGTGGTAGTAATAGTAAGTGGTAGTAGCAGGAGTAAAATTTTATTGAGTGTTTACTACATGGAAGGCACTGTTCTAAGAGACTTATGTGAATTCTCTTGTTGACTATAACGGTCTGCTGAGAGACTATTATCACTCACATTCAACAGAGGAGGAACTGGAGGGAAAGAGAAATAATTTGCTTAAGGTCACATAGGTAACATGTATTTGAGGAGGGATTCAAATATAAGTTTCTCTCACTCCAAAAGTGAAGCTCCGTTCCCTGATTCATGTGTCTCATATGGTGTTGCATAAATGTGTTCAGAGTCTTGTGAAAATCCTGAGGAGTTGAGCTTCTCATCACTAGGTGTATCTGCTTTACAGTTCATGTTTTCAACCACTATATAATGCACTCCTTCTTAGCACTGACCATTTTGGAATATTGCATGTCGAGATAGTGGAGAGAAGTGTGGCAGGGTCTGTGTCTATTCAGTGTGACACATTTGTACAGCATATTCTTCCAGGATTACTTAGAAGGAGGATACCAAGTTAAGATGATGCTACTGTTGTTAGCCTGTGTAGATTTAACTTCATAAGTTATTGCCTGTTTTCATTTTACATATTCACTGAGCAAATTTCTGATCTTTATTTAAGTAGGCCTCTCTCTTGGGAAAGAATTTGCTGACCAGCTATTTTAATATTTGGCTCCATGGCCATTATATTTTCTATTACCCATTATTTGACTTGCTTGTACCAATTAATTTTGGTTTTGGGATACCTTGGGATGGTTGTTTTCCCCCTCCAAGGAACTAATCCCATCTGGATATATTGATGATTAAAAACACAGATGTATAGAGACAACGTAGACATTGGAAGTGTTTTTAATGTATATTTGTGGCATTAAAGTTATCACCTTATAGTCTATTAAATGCTCTTACATGTATTACATTTATTTGGAAGGTCTTTTTTTTTATTAATATCTGTGTCATACTAAGCTATTAGCACAGGAGAATGGACCATGTCTTTATTCATCAGTAAGTCCCCCAAAAATGGCATTCACCCTGGCACATTGTAGGTTTTTGATAAACATGTGTTGAATGATTAAAGGCTCTTGTCTGATCCTCACCAAAAGTCTTTAACATAGGTAGAGAAGGTGATGTTATCCCTATTTTACAGATGAACAACTAGAGCAGAAGAAAGTTGGATAACTTGATCATGGTACAATATAAGTGGTCAATTACTGAATCCACAATACTTTCATTCTTATTTTTTGCACTATAATAAGCAATAATGAATATTAGGAGTCTCTGAGCTTATACAGTTTCCAGGGCTCTCTTTCCTAAACCAACCAACAAACAAACAAACAACACATCACTGCCAGTACAAAATAAGGTACAGAGTTAGAGAGGCTTGTGTGAGTACTTAAGCTTGGACCTTAAGCTTCATTCAGTTCATGTTTTATCTGTCTCTGATATGCTAGCTTTTTGTTGTTGTTGTTGTTCTAATAATCAGTTGCTAAAGTTCTGCCAGACTTGGAGAAAAATGTCGTGATTTTTTTTCTTATAGAATTTTTACACGGATTCCCTTCTTGGAATATTGGCAGTTCTTTTGTCCTTACTTACCTTCTTAAGTCATTGCATTGGATTAGGAATAATCATAAAACCAAGGTTCTCAGTGGCTGGGGCCTTTCATTTGACATCTTTAGTGCTCTGTCCTGATTTAGACATGTGAGAGTTGGGGGACTCTAGGTGAGTGGAATCATGTCAGTGAAGGTTTATAGATAGTAGAACAAAAAGCAAATGGAAAACCACGATACATCTCAGTCATAGAGTGAAGGAAAGAGGGTATCTTGGAAAATCAAAAACATTATCTTTATTACTCCACCAGGAGTAATCACACTGAAACTATCAGCCACGAATCTTGTCCCTTGTCACCACTATTTATGTGGTCTTCCTCATACCTCACCTGGAGCTCTTTCTCAGTCTCTTTGGCTTTTTCTCTGAGTTCCCTAAATCTCTATTCTGTGTCACTGTCTTTCCTTTGGCTACATTCTCATCACTCTCATTGCTTTCAGTATTTATCCAGTGTTGGGGAGCCTAGGTGGCTTAGTTGATAAAATGTCTGACTTCGGTTCAGGTCATGATCTCAGAGTTCATGAAATCAAGCCCACATCAGGCTACACTGATAGTGTGGTGCCTGCTTTGGATTCTCTGCCTCCCACTCTTTCTGCCCCTCCCATGCTCATTCTATATATATCTCTATCTCAAAATAAATTTTAAAAAAACTATTAAAAAAATAAATATTATCCATGTGTTCATGATTCCCTAAATCCTATCTTCAGTTCTTGCCTTTTATTTAAGCTCTTGACTCATTTAACTGAGAAATCCACCTACATGTCTTACAGGATTCTTAAACTCAGTATATTTAAGTAAGACCACTGAATTTGTTCTGTATATCCTCTCTGCCCCCAACCTGTACCTCTCCTAGTTTTCCCTGTCACAGAAAATACTTCTACATTAACTCAGCTACCCACATCAGAAATTTCATAGTCAAAGTGGGTTAATTTCTTTCCTTCATATTCCACATTCAATTCATTAGCAATTTGCTATTGGTAAAATATATTTTGATTTTTTTAAAGTTATTCTCTAAGGATTCTGGAAATACATTGGCAGTGAAAATAGCAGTGATTTTAAATCTCATGGATCACCACATAAAAACAGACAAAACAGTAGAGAGTGAAACCCAAAATCAATGGACAGTATTTATCATAAAATTAGGTGACAGAGTGTCCCCTGATCTCCAAAATACAGTGAACAGATTATAATCTTTAGATAACTTTTTCCATTGAATTAAATCAGGGCTTCTTGCACAGCTCATTTTAGATCGGGGGTGGGGGGTAGGAAATATACAAGTTAAGTCTGGGATATTTTGTGATTCCATATACCAAGAAACCTATCCAAGACTACTTTGGGGTTATGTTGAAATAATGTCGTAACCAGTCCAAATAGACATTGGCCAAAGATGAGTATTTGAACTTTATTGAAATAATAATTGCAATATATCAAAATCTAACAAATATTGTTTAAATCCATGAGTTGAAAATGGTATTTTTTCAATCAATTTGTCCCAGTCTTTCTCCCCCCAAAAGGAGTGGAGAATAAAGAGCAGTCTCTCTATATACATTACCTTCCTTACACAGAAGTCTGTGGCCACACCACCCTGATGTCTATATACATTGCCTTCCTCAAAGATAGTTATTGACCCACTAATAACTTTTATTTTTCATCTTTATATTTGTTTATTTTAAATCTGTGTAAAATAAAATTCGTTCTTTTGGGTATGCAGTTTTGACAAATGCATTCACTCATGCAAGTACTGTCATCATCAAGATATGGGACAGTTGCATCAACCCAAAGTATTTGCTTGTTGATGTTCCTCTTTGCCGTACCCTCAGCAACCACCTATCTGTTCTCAATCCCTACTATTTTGGCTTTTTTAGAATCATGTAAATGGCATTATATAGTATGTAGTCATTTAAGTCTGGATTCTTTCATATAACATAATTCATTTGAGATTGATTCACACTGTGTGCATGAGGAATCTGTCTCCTATCCTTACTAAGTAGGATTGTGTGGTTATAGCAGAGTTTATCTATTCACCAGTTACAGGTATTTGGGTTATTTTGAGTTATTATGAAGAAAACCACTGTAAGTATTCATTTATAGTTTTATTGTGAACAAAAGTTTTCATTTGTCTTAGGGAAATACATAGCAGGGGGGTTGCTAACTTATATAGTAAGTGAATGCTTATCTTTACAAGAAATCACCAAGCCGATTTTCCAAAGTGGCTAAACCACCATAATATTGAAAAGAAAGAAAGAAAGAAAGAAAGAAAGAAAGAAAGAAAGAAAGAAAGAAAGAAAGAAAGAAAGAAAGAAAGAAAGGGAAGGGAGGGGAGGGGGAGGGGAGGGGAAGGGAAGGGAGGGGAAGGGAGGGGAAGGGAGGGGAAGGGAAGGGAAGGGAAGGGAAGGGAAGGGAAGGGAAGGGAAGGGAAGGGAAGGGAAAAGAAACCCTGATTTGTTATCTTTGGAAAACGATAGGGCAACAATTTGTTACCTTAAAAACTAGCATATTATTGGTAAAGAATCTGGTATCTATCCCAGCTTTCTTATCTGAACTATACCACTGAGCAAACAAATAGTAGATGAGAAGTGTCCCTTTATAAAATATTTCTGTTAAGAAATGAAATTATAACATTAAAATATCACTATTTTGCAATCCCTAATGAATGAGCAGGGGTAAATAATTATCAGTATCACAAAAAGAGACACAATCAGACATAATGTGACTTCTAATGAAAGAACACAAAACTACCACTAATTTTGCTAAAGTATCAAATCTGAGTCCGATGAATCCTCTGGATCCAGCTGCCAATTTACAGGGAATACAGAAGATAGAGGATTACAACTGTTCAAGTGTACCATGTTTATGCAATCAGCAAAATATAGACTAAAAAAATCTCATTTTAAATATCTCAGGTCTTTTAACAAATATAAAGTAAAAGAAGGATGGGGAAATCTATATAATTTAAAAGAGGATTATTAGATGCATCCACTTTAAGAAAAAAATTAAGCTAGACCCAACTATGTTGGCTAGGGATGAACACTAGGTGGTAAAACTATAAAACTGGAAGGAAGAGATAAGGGTAAAAGAGACAGTACTGCTAATTTTAAGAGAGGAAGAGGATTTTGATAATGCCAACATGAGATTGGTGGAAGAAATGATCTAAGAACAGACCTTTGTGCATTATCACTCCTTATGAGGTAGGAGAACAAGTAGTAACTAAAGAAGGAATATCGAGAAGTACTGAGGAAAAATCTCATAAGTTTAGTGTTGCAATTGTTTTAACTGGGCAATATTTATAAGAAAGTGCTATTCAAGCTATAGAAGTCTGCACAAATGGATCAGCCTGAAAATGAAATTTGGGGTCTGGAATTTGCAAAGTCCTGGGTGACCTAAGAAGCCCATTTCCAGAGGGGGTATATGAGGCAAATTGAGAATCAAGGTTAAAACAATCACACATCTTTTGTTCATAGTGTGTTCCAAGTTTTCCTTCCACATGCCATTTAAAAAAAAAAACAAGATGGGATATATTAGTTATTGAACTAGATATACTAGGGTCTTAGTTATTTCTTGAATAAGTCAGTGGAAAAGATCAAAGACATTTTGGAAGAACTTGAGGAAAAGGCCACCAAAATTATAACAGTAGATAGAGTGTGAACTGATACCTGGTTGGCAAGATTTTGTGAGCCATGCAGGACTTCCTCCCAGTAGTCAAAATTAAACTTGAGAGTGATCAATATAAATTTGAAGGAAGGCAGAAGCATCAGCTGATGCTCACATTAAAACAAATTGTTTCTCAAAATTAGTTCAGAATCTACTTTGTGCATATATTTCTACCACCAGCAGTTAGTTGTTTTATTTGCAAATAAAGCACTTTCTGCACAGCACATTTCCATCCACATAACAAAGCTCAATAAAGTGGTTTATTCCCTGCTGGCCACTATTACAGTTCTATTTTTTAATCAGCAGATGTTCACTTATTTCTAACTAGGTATAAACATGGCATTGAATGATATCACTGTGGTGCATAGATGTGTGCCCTGCTTATCTGAGGTTTAACACCCTTTTCTTTCTCTTCTGAGAAGTAAACAGCATGCAAAGAACTGAAGTACAGAACATTTGGTTTAAGGTGGATACATTAGTTTGCATAATGGATTAAAACAGAAAAGTAAAAGTGAAACTCACAACCCTGCCAACAAGAAAACTCATCCCTGTTGATGCCTACAAGGGACTTGCCATTCCCATAACTTTTTGCTTCTTTGAAAATATGGATATGGTCTAGTGAATTGAAAAGAAGAAAATCTATAGTGTCGATAGGAAAATCAAACACAAAATTTAGGATAAAAACATCAAAGAAAATAGATGTCTGCTTTTATCTCTTGTTATAAGAAAACACTTCAAAGAAAATCAAACTACTCTCTTTTCACTTCATTGCATAAGGTTTCCGTGGATGACTCTTACATATATCATGCCAACCATGTTTGGGCATGATATAACACATTTGATGGGCATTTCATTCATAAAATCTCCTTTCTTAATACACACTGCATAGTTGGCTTCTTTGGATATTAGGGTATTTCTTTCATCCCACTGGCTTATCCTTGTTTTCACGAATGTTTCAAAATGCCTGCATTACGTAATTTTTTTTGTAAATATTTCTCCCAAGTTGATATATTTCTGAATAAATTGATGCCTAGACAAAGAAGCTACATCAAAACCAGGATCACGTCTCTATCTCAAGTCTATGTTCTTCATCCTCCCTTTTAATGCAGTGAACACAGATGCAATGCTTTCTACTCAGCCACATATAATGCAATACTTATTATAAGTAAGGCTTTGATCCCATTAATATGGCATGCTCATTAACATCAGTTTGGAAACCCTTATCTTTTAGACTGATTATCTGAAATTCTGACAAGTTTTATTTTATTTTTTTAATGTTGATTTAGTTATTTTGAGAGAAAGAGAGAGAGAACTCAGGGAAGGGGAAGAGAGAGAGACAGACAGACAGACAGAGAGAATCCCAAACAGGCTCTGTGCTGTCAGTGCAGAGCCTGATGTGGGACTCAATCCCATGAACCATGAGATTATACCCTGAGCCCAAATCAAGAATCAGATGCTTAACCAACTGATCCAGCCAGGTGCCCTGTGACAATGATTTTAAACTCATTACCATTTAGATCTGTATTTCTTAAAGCTGAGTGTATTTAATTTTTACTTAGCAAACTTCTGCATAGTGCCAGACACTATTCTAACTGAATTACAATCGTTAACTCATTTAACCTTCATAACAGTCCTGTGAGGTAGGTAGGTTCCATTAATATCCCCATTTTTCAGATGAAGAAACTGAAGCACAAATCTAAATAATTTGTGCATAGCAAGTGACAGGTTGACTCCAGAATCTATAACCATTATGCTAGTCATAAGAACACCTGGGGATGCTTATCTAAACACAGATTCCAAGGTCTTATCACCAGCAACTCGAGGCTATTTGATCAAGACCCAAGAATTCATATCATTTCCTGCATTTGTTGGCTTTCTGACCAAGCATTTTCAGTGTTGCTAACCTGGTATGGTTATTTCATATACTTCATTTTTAAAAGGGAAACATTGGCTTAAATAAGTCCTCTAGTCCTGGCTCCCTTCACTTTCAATGTCATCGTATACCTGCATTTATTGTACCCATAGGAAAATGAACGGACTTACCACATTGTATGAGTTTTATAGGTGCCAAAAAGATCTCATATGTTTCCCAAGCCCTTTGGTTTAAAATTCAATTCCAATATTTTTCTTCACCTAGAGTGGTTCCTTATGAAAATGCAACATTTCTTCTTAAGTGTAATAACACTTACAGTGTTAATCTCTCATTTGTGCTCTTAGTGTAAATGAAGAATTAGGAAACAAGCATTGAGAATAGGGTTTAGAGGGGGGAGTGTGAATCGAGAGGCTGCCTTATAAGGGCGGGGGAGAGAAGGGCCTGGCAGATGCCACCAAAAATATGGAGTGAACAGTCCAGGAGGATGCCGGGGATAGCTCTGGCTTCTTGGTCTTGCCAAGGGCTGGCTGTGCTGCTGATACAGACACGTGGTTTTAAAACCTTATCAGTCAGCTTCAGGTATTACCTCTCCTTAGAATCTGCATCTCTGGGTGACACACCTCTTTGTCAGTAACTCATTTATAGATTTTGCTGCTTGTGAATTTCATTATCTAAACTCTTTAGGCAAATAGGATGTAAAGTAGCCCAGATTGGAGATGTGTTTCAATATTGATCATGCTGGGGCTAAGTATACTGAGGAAGCCAAAAATTTTCATGCCGGATCAAATGCTATTGAATCAGCCAGAAGAGAGGATTGAACACAAAGATCCTGAGTATAGTTTTTTTTTTTTTTTAACACCTCTATGAAATAGTAAGAGAAAGAAACAGAACCTAACTACTCAACCATTTCTATTTTAGCTGTTTTAAAGCCAGAGTTGATTGTGAAATTTGACAGCTATAGTGTTTTTCATGTAATTAGTAGTAACAGTACCTAAAAGCTAAACCTCTTAAAAAAGGAGCTACCAGTTATAAACTAGTTCCATTTCAGCTCAGGTTAAATTCTTAGTACACTGCTATGGGATAAAAAGTCTAATTATTTCAGTCACTATAATTTGAAATAATTGACTTCGGTGTTACATCATAGTTTTTGCAATACCAACAAGTAAGAAGGACATTTGTAGCATTACAGTAAATAAGGTTTTCCACCACCAACTTGCAAGCATTTCTCCCTCTCCTGGGAGTACTAATGTCTGACTATAGCTTTGAAAGTAAATGCTACCTTTGCTCCAGCATGTTTCCCAAGTCTTTTTCACTGTAGTGAATAAAGGGAAGGAATTAAATAGCATTTAGTCATCCCAGAGGTCAAAAGGAATATTATAATTCCAGAAAACTTCACTTTGCAGCTAAAACCCTTCATTGTTTTGGCTTGGCAGCTTTACCGGAGAGGACAATTTTTGAGACTGAATTACAGCACCGAACATGGATTAAACACAACAGGCTTGCTATTGTCAAATTATTTGTGCCACTTATGAATTTTAGCAGTTTGACCATAAAGAACAAATACCCAAGATTTTTATGAAAAGCAAAATTCAGAAATACTGAAGCTATTCAATTGTTTCTTGTAACTCAAACCCCAATTTTTTATTGAATTAAAGAAGGCATATTAATGATGGAGAATTAGAAAGGCACATCATACCTTGAACATTCTTTTAGGCTCTGTTTAAATTTCTATGGCATAACACAGAACAGCATGGCATAGTGGAAAGACCATTATCATTTTGAATAATGCAGGCCTAGGCTTGAAACCAGTATATCCTAACTGTAGGACTATGATCAAATTCTAAGATTCTGTGCCTCATCTGTGAAATAGAGATAAAAATATTACCTATCTCATGTTTTATTGTATAAACCACAGTAGAACAGCCCATAAAGAGCTCAGCATAGTGTCAGATACTGATTTAGAACACAATAAATGTCATCTATTATTGTCACTATTATCATCATCATCATTATTGCCAGAGTTTTTATGGTAATTCAATGAATTTAGTTTTTCTGGATAAATCTGACAAATTGAACACTGTGGCAGAGAATGAAATAGAGGTGACATTTCTCTTTCAAAGTCATAGCCACGGGTGTGTTTTCAATTTGATGGGATATTACCTAATTTACTGTAATGCTACTATGATGTAACCCCTTAGCCAATTATGTCAAATTATGGTTACTGGAACAATTAGACTTTTCTTCAATAGCAGTGTACCAGCTACAGAAGTTTCTATTTGTGCCTAGGTACACACTAGACTATAATTGCAGTCCTCTTTTGATATTAGTTATAGCCATTTGACTGAGTTCTAGCAAATGAAATGTGGTTTAAAAAGTGACATATGCCACTGAGGCTTGACACATAAAAACCTCTTCACCATACTACCTTCTATCTCTTTCCTGATCTGCTAGTTGGAAATTAGCACCCATCCATATACTAAAGATAGATCCTAGACCCCTGGGTACTACGTGAGCAGAACTTCTCCATGGGAGCAAACAGAAGACACCATCAGTTGCAATTTATGTTAGAGAGAAACAAACTTACAAACATAACTTATGCTACTAAATTTTGAGAGTCTATTAACTAATGCAGCTATTAGTGGCATGAGTGATACAAGCATACTTGTTTACCTTTCTTCTTTCTGAAACATGTATTAAAAATCACAATACAGGTATTTTTAATTGTATTATTGAAAAGCAGGAAGTGGAAGGTGACTGATTTAATAGATCAGAAAAAAAGTTTAAAACCAAGGGAAATTTGTTTGCAATCTAGAATTCCTCACTTATCCAAAGTATCAAGTAAGAAGGAACACTATAGGGCCCCTGCGGGGCTCGGTTGGTTAAGCGTCCAACTCTTGATTTCTGCTCACGTCATAATCTTGTGGTTCATGGGTTCGAGCCCTGCTTGGGACTTTCTCTCCCTCTTATTCTGTGCCTCCTCTGTCTCTCTTTCTTTCTCACAAAAATATATAAATAAGCATTAAAAAAAAGAATGAAAATTACAACATACACATTTTCAGATGTGGGTCTTAATGTTACATCCCCCAAGCTATTGAAGAATACTCTCTATCAATTCAAGGAAATAACCAAGAGCATTATCCAAGAAACAGAGCATTCATCATGAAATGAGGCCATGGGAACTCCCAGGGTGGTACTGATGGGGGTACCAAAAAGGTAAGTGTACAGAAGTCCTAGAAATCAGCTAGACCACAGTGAAGGAAGAAAGAAATGGAATTATTAGTTACCTAGTCTTTGTGTATGAAATAGTGATTGGAACTTAGAAAACTGGGCACATGAAAAATGAGACAAATTAATTTGAAAGAAGACAAAGTATTTTATGAAAGAAGAAATACATTTACATCATACAGTATGGTTCTATTATGGTTAATAGTTGTGTAACAAATGTGACATAGTTTTTTAAAAAATCTAATAAAAAAATATTACACAATTATATTAAAAGTCTGCGGGGGCACCTGGGTGGCTCAGTTGGTTAAGCGTCTGACTTCGGCTCAGGTCATGATTTCATGGTTCGTGAGTTCGAGTGCCACATCAGGCTCTGTGCTGAAGCCTGGCGCCTTCTTCAAATTATGTGTCTCCCTCTCTCTCTGTCCCTCCCCCAATGCACTCTGCCTCTCTCATTCTCTCTCAAAAATAAACATTAAAAAAATTTTTTAAAAAGAGTCTGGGAAGGGGCGCCTGGGTGGCTTGGTCGGTTAAGCGTCCGACTTCGGCTCAGGTCATGATCTCACGGTCCGTGGGTTCGAGCCCCGCGTCGGGCTCTGGGCTGACAGCTCAGAGTCTGGAGCCTGTTTCAGATTCTGTGTCTCCCTCTCTCTCTGCCCCTCCCCTGTCCATGCTCTGTCTCTCTCTGTCTCAAAAATAAATACATATTAAAAAAAATTTAAAAAAAAGAGTCTGGGAAGGTGTGTTGAGAGAGTGTTTTAAAAAGCTGCATCCTCATTTTCCAAAGTAGGGTCTACTTAGGAAATATTTAAGACTGAAAAATTATACGTAAAACCACAGTTATGAGCATTTTATATAGAAAAAGGAAAGTAAATGTAAGGTAAGGTAAGGTAAGGTGAATGTAACTTGAAAAATAGAGTGAAGCATGGAAAATTGTACTCTTTGGAAATAGGAATCAAGGACGGAATGGTATGGAATGCACAAGCCTTGTAAAACTAGGGAATTTTTAACATTACAAACATGTAAATTTGACTTGGGAAATAAATGTGTTTGCAGAGGTCACACTCCTTTTCCTACTCAATGGCTTTGTTTTGCTTTGCCTTGGTTAGTCCAACTACTCTAGCTCTCCCTGCACACTGCTGATTGTAGGTAGGAATCACCTGCAGGTTTTTTTTTTAAGTTTATTTAAATTCAAGTTAGTTAACATACAGTGTAGTATTGGTTTCAGGAGTAGAACCCAGTGATTCATCAGTTACATACAACACCCAATGCTCATCACGACAAGTACTCTCTTTAACACCCATCACCCATTTTAGCCCATCATTCCCCTACCCACCTCCCCTCCCACAACCCTAACTTTGTTCTCTGAAGTTAAGAGTCTCTTATGGTTTGCCTT
This sequence comes from Prionailurus viverrinus, assembly GCF_022837055.1. Lineage (NCBI taxonomy): Eukaryota > Metazoa > Chordata > Mammalia > Carnivora > Felidae > Prionailurus > Prionailurus viverrinus. The sequence continues at coordinate 183,583,523 of NC_062561.1, read as the reverse complement.
CCTCTCTGTATTTTATTTTGCTTTCACTTCCCCTATGTTCATGTGTTGTGTTTCTTAAATTCCACGTATGAGTGAAATCATATGATATTTTTCTTTCTTTGATTGACTTGTTTCACTTAGCATAATACACTCTAATTGTATCCACATTTTTGCAAATGACAAGATTCCATTCTTTTTGATCTCTGAGTTGTATCCCATTAGATATATATACCACATCTTCTTTATCCATTCACCAGTTGATGGACATTTGGGCTCTTCCCATAATTTGGCTATTGTTAATAGTGCTGCTATAAACATTGGGGTGCATGTGCCCCTTCCAGTCAACATTTTTATATCCTTTGGATAAATACCTAGTAATATAATTGCTAGGTTGTAGGGTAGTTCTATTTGTAAATTTTTGAAGAAACTCCATACTGTTTTCCATAGTGACTGTACCAGTTTGCATTCCCACCAACAGTGCAAAAGGGTCTGCCTTTGTCTGCATCCTTGCCAACATCTGTTTTTTTCCTGAGTTATTAATTTTAGCCATTCTGACCAGTGTGAGGTGATATCTCATTGCGGTTTTGATTTGTATACCTGCAGGACTTTTAAAATACAGATTCTCTGGCCCACCTAGACTTAATGGATTTCTTTATGGCAGACCAAGGTGTTAGTAATTTGTTAAACTACTCATTAGGCCATTCCAAGACTTAACAAGGTTAGGAATTGTTCAACTAAATTATGAACAGCATTATTAACATGACTTACACTAGATAATGTGTAATGAACATTTACTATGTATCAGGAACTGTCCCAAGTACTTTACATGTGTCTCTTCACCAAAATATTATGAAGAATATATGATCTTTTTTTTTTTTTTTTTTTTTTTTTTTTTTTTACAAAAGAGGTTTAGCTGCTTAAAGTCACATAGGTCAACAGTGAAAGCTTGATGCAAACCCACAACTGATTATAGATCTGAGCAATGTTTAATTACCACTCTATACTGTTGTTCTCTGCTAGTCTTACAAAGCTTGCCTCATACCTGTTATTACTCTATGGTCTAGAAAGGCCTGGTTCAATTAGACCTTGAAAAATGTTGTCAGTGATCATCATGAATTATGTTAATTAATGTCTCCTATTCTAATAGTGTTTGCATTTCTAACTATAGAATGAAAGGTTATAATTTTCTGTTAATGGAATTCCATATTTAGTGAGTCGGTTGTTAAAGCTATGTCAGACATAAAAAGACCTTCAGGAGTCCTGCATTTATAATGTATAAGTCATCACATGTACTAGGGATTCCTAAACTTGGTTGATTGGAATCCCCTTGGGGTGCTATATAAAAACTACCGAATTCCTTTGGGGTACTATAAAAAAAAACTACCAAATTAAAATCACTGAGAGTGAAACTATAGTTTCAGAATGCATCCCTGGATATCCCATAATCAGCCAGACTTGGAATCATACCAGCTATGTGGAGATACCAGTCTTTCATGTTCCTTTGTCATGTTTCTCATCATTAGTGGAAAGGACATTCTTGTGCTTAGAACAAGGAATTGTAATTACCAATCATCACTATACACTACATAAGGTCCTGGTACCAAATGTGAAATTAACCAAAGCAGAAAGGATATATTTGTGCTTTGAAACAAACATTATTAGAATGAAACTTGTAAGACTTCTCAATGTGTTCAAAGGATTTCTCAGGGCTCTTAAAGTGATCTTAGAAACAGTGTAAGTTTTGGTGGTACTTAACAAGAGAACACAATAAAATTTATTTCCTTTTGGTCTCACCACATATTGGCTGTCAAGTTGAGACCCACAACCTGGAACTTCGTTTTGAATGTCATTCTGCCTTGTTTTGTTCTTTTTGAATCTGACATTTACTTTATCCAAATATCATTTTGTCTGTAAATATTAAAATGAGTTGTTGGCCACTCAATGTTGCAAAATATGTGAAATACTTTAAAGGATTTTCTGGCTGGCACAGAAGCTCTTATTGTGCAAAGTTAATCTCTTGAAAATGTTTTAGTATTGACAGCATCACTTGCCATAATTAGGCAAGTAAGAGACTCACTCATGAAGCTGTAACAATTGGGTATTATGCTTTCATCTCAAATAATTTCAAATATTAAATGTTCATAGAATAGGATTTAACAAAGGTTTCTTCATCTTAAAGGCTGCTTAGACTATAGTGAAATTGCCTACGCCCAGCATGGGCCAAAATGCTTTTGCATCCTTAGGTAATAAAATTGTGAACCCCCGTGGCTATAGGGGAATTTGAGACATTATCCTGTCCCAAACTCCCCAGCCTAGCTTTTGGTAAGCAGGTTGTTTATCCCATCCCCAACATTTAGGCATTATTACCTGCCTACTGTGGTATTTAATAACCTCTCCATCAAGAAATGCTTCTACACATGTGAAATCTACTTTTTTCTTGTTTTTGTTTTGTTTCTTTTGTTGTTGTTGTTTGTTTTTGTTTTTTTGTTTTTTTGTTTGTTTGGTTGTTTTTTTTTTTTCTGTTGTTGTTGTTGCTTTGTTTTATTTTTCCAGAATTCTGGTGGAGAAAAGAAAGGCTTCTTTAAGGTTGAGGGCTTAAGCTGCATAGTGAGTCTTGGGATTTGTTCTCCCATTTGGAAGATGGGCACCATATGTTTTGGTCCTTAACAGCATATCCAGAGTCACCATATCCAGTTACGTAATTTATGCACTGTACAAAAGCAGCAAGTAGAATGGTGGTAGTGGGATTAGATTCATATGCACTCCTGTCTAAACTCAACACCTACCAGCATGTTAAGAGGCATCTCTTTCTAATCTTCTGTGCCAAGGAGAAGCCCCACAGGGAATGTTTTTGTTTTTGTGTTTCTTTTTTTGTTTTTGCTTTACCTAGATTGCTCAAAGGTGCCCTAATAGAAACATTGATGACAGTGGCTATAATAGTGAGTCACAACCTTAGAGGGCCTAGATTTACCTTAGATACAGCTTTGTTGTTGATGGTGTTGTTCTTTTGTCCCACAAGAGCACTTCTGATTCAACAAGTCTGGAACAGGACCCGACAATCTTTTTGTTTGTTTGTTTTGTTTCATTTTGTCCAACAAACACTCCATGTTACTCTGATGCTAACGGTTAAAAATCATGTTTTCAGAAAAAGTGTTGGGATGGTTTAGCTACTTTAGATTGGCACCTGGTTATGTAGTCAAGATACTTCCACTGGGATCATGGAGGCTTTGGCTGTCTAGTTGGACCTCATTTGATTTGTAATCAGAAGCCAGTGGAAACCTTTCAGATTATCAGTGAAGTTGACGAGCATCCAAGAGTCTCGTCACTATGTGTTTCAACTCTTGTTACTATGTATATCACTTTATATATGTGTTATTTTCACTTTAGGTATTTCTTGTATGCATTCTTTTCTTTACTCAAAAAAAAAAAAAAACCACTTATTAAGCACCTGGTCTGTACAATGCATGGTATGTGAGAGACTATGATGATCCAGTTACAATTTAGTAGACTGCTTAAAACATGCATGAAAAGGGGCGCCTGGGTGGCGCAGTCGGTTAAGCGTCTGACTTCAGCCAGGTCATGATCTCGCGGTCTGTGAGTTCGAGCCCCGCGTCAGGCTCTGGGCTGATGGCTCAGAGCCTGGAGCCTGTTTCCAATTCTGTGTCTCCCTCTCTCTCTGCCCCTCCCCCATTCATGCTCTGTCTCTCTCTGTCCCAAAAATAAATAAAAACGTTGAAAAAAAATTAAAAAAAAACATGCATGAAAATACTCCAATTTAAGGTGTAAAGTAATAAATTTCATAAAAATTACAGTACTTTAGAATTTAGAGAGGAGGATATAATATTGTTAATGTTACTGTGACACAATACATGGTTTTATACTATCTACAGAAGCAAAGACAGGACTCAGATGTTAATAATTGGATTTTTAAAAATTATATGTGTTGGTTCATACATTTTATCACTATTTACTTTTGGGTGTTATAATAGTACTGATAGGTTAAGTCTATGGCCGTGGCATTTCATGTGTGCTATATATAATAATAAATTTGAAAGTTTTCAATTGAGATTTTTATCATACATAGCATAGATTAAAATGATAATTTCTTATCTAGTATATATACTCAGGAGCCTCTAACTTTCAGTTTAGATGTTTGTTCCAATATTGATTTTTGTATTGCAACCCGAGAAATAAATACTGATTTAGAGTTGACAGTATAATGCTTTAAATATGTTAGATTGTTTTAGCTCCAGCAGTTCATTTTTTAGTTGTTTTGGTGTGTAACAATTTGGCTTAGGTTGCAATCTTTTTTTGACTACCAGTATTTAAATAGGGAATGAAAAGCAGGTTGATTGTTGACCCCTGGGCACCAAAGTAAGAAATCTCATCATTAGACTATTTTGTAGTGTGTATCCATGTAAGAGGACACCTGTATCTCTTACCTACACAATTGCTCCTACATTTCACATGAGATAATATGAGTAAATGAACAATCCTTTTGAGGTTGTATGTAATAAATTAGGACATTTTCTTATCTGATTGCAGGGTTAGACAAATAGATAAAATTGGTGAGGGTAGGAAATGTGAGTTTGGAAGTTCTTAAAAGCTCTCCTTTCGGGGCACCTGGGTGGCGCAGTCGGTTAAGCGTCCGACTTCAGCCAGGTCACGATCTCGCCGTCCGTGAGTTCGAGCCCCGCGTCAGGCTCTGGGCTGATGGCTCAGAGCCTGGAGCCTGTTTCCGATGCTGTGTCTCCCTCTCTCTCTGCCCCTCCCCCGTTCATGCTCTGTCTCTCTCTGTCCCAAAAATAAATAAACGTTGAAAAAAAAAAAAAGCTCTCCTTTCAAGGTCTTTGAGTTTTTGAGTTTATGAATTTCTCATTCATAAAATGGGGATAACAGTAGGAACTTCCTGGTGGATTTTTGTGAGGAAAATGAGATGATATGTTGCTCAGTACAGTGCTTGGTTGCCACGATATATTCTTTAACTTAACCCAACATGTTTACTGCATATGTGCTACCTGGCAAGCACGTTGTTCTAAGTGCTGGGGAATCAGAGATAAACAAAACAATGTCCTTGACCTTATGAGCCTTAAAACAAGGGAGACATAAAGCTGAAAGTAACTCCAAATACAGAAAGCCATCTGAGTGGACAACTGTTAGAGTCTTATTTATTTCAGTTGGTACCTTTCAGACCTAATTCTTTATTCTTAGTCATTCCAGATTTAGTAGCTCGATTTCTGATATACCTAATAGTGTTCATTACTGATCAAACAGCAACTTAAAGATAGAATGCCATTTGTTCAACTCATTCTTGTTTTCCTTTCTACAGCTTCAGATAAACTCTATTAAGGAGATGATGTAATAGGACAGTTACCTAATAGAGTATAATGATTACCTCCATTCTCATTTCAACTTAGACCAATTTTGAATGACAACTGGAAAATAAAAACACTTAGCTTCTGTAAGTTTCAGTTTCTTTAGTTGTTTCCATGCAAGGTTACACTTAATGAAAAAGAAGAAGAATGAGGAGGAGGAGGAGGAGGAGGAGGAGGAGGTGGAGGAGGAGGAGGAGAGGGAGGAGGAGGAGGAGGAGGAGAGGGAGGGAGAGAAGGAAAAAGAGAAGGAGAAGAAGAAAACAAGGAAGAAAGGAAAAAGAAAAGAAATGAAAAAAAGATCTTTAACAAGTACTTGCTTAATGCCTATTCTATGCCATATGCTGTTTTAAGAGCTAGGAAATTAGCTGAGTCAGTAAATAATTAGTTATAGTATGTCTGAGGGGTAAAAGAGTTCTAGGGAATGGAGAAGGGGAAAGCAAAGAAGTGGTGGTTGTGAAGGGGGCTGTGTTTTTGGATTTGGGTTGTCAGGAACAACTTCCCTGAGAAGATGGTGTAGGAGGAGAGAACAAAGGAAACCAGGAGGTAAAGTAGTGGAAGAACTTTCCAGGCTGAAGGCACAAGAAGTATAAAGGCTCTGAGGCCAGAGGGATGAGGTAGGGGTGGTCTTAAAAGTCCAAATAGCAACTTTGCATTTTTTCTGGCTGAAATGAGAAGTCACCTGGAGAGCTTTCAGCAGACTGGTGAGATGACTGTTTGCTGCTGTCAGAAGGAATGCAGTGGGAAGGAGACTACAGAACTGGATTGGACTTGTTTTTCTTGACCATTTACCTACAGCAGGGAACTGACAATCTGAATAGTGTTACAGGTGTTCCTTCCAAGAAAAAAAAATCACATATTTCTATACACAGGCTAATGGTGTCTAGGCATAGACATTCTATATTCTTTGATCCATTCTGGATGTTTCTGTTTTTTGACCCATTTCTTGTGATTCTTATTTAACTGTAGAAAAATATTTGATTGAGGCCATATATCCAAACTTAATGCTTTAGACCAATTAGAAAGCTGAAAAAAAATAAACCAACTCATAACCATCTTAAAGATAAGAGTCAACCTGGCATTGCAACATAAATAGAGACCAATTTAGGCAAGAGACATAAGGAGAAATCTGGAAATCTCTTTCAAGATGTGATAATATATCCATGTGTGAATATCATTGCATGCAAAAAGCTTCATTGGATGGAAAACTTAATGCAGTTTGCCCAAGTTTAGAGACTGTGGAATTGCATTAGATGAAAGTCCTAAAAGAAGTTCGTGGAAATCCTAATAAAAATATTATTGGTAGGGGTTTTAGGTACTTAGAGTTTTAACTTTTGATTACCCAACAATCTGATGTATTAACTTTGCTTTAGGATTTCAAAAGTCTCTTAATACTATTATTATTCCTACAGAGAGATTAAGCATAGCCAGCAGTCATATTGTTCTGAAAATAGCACTATCTCTTTAAAAAGATTGACATGCTTTGCAAATCGTGAATCTCTGCTTTGTTTTCAAAAACAAATGGACACATTTCCCATTTAAACAGTGGTCTTCACTGTCTGCCCTTTGAATAAATGCTGGGAAAGTGTCTGATGTGCATGTATTTATCTTACAGCTTGACAAATGGAATTAATGCCAAAGTGTTAAGCCATTACTGTGTAGGGGAATAGAGGTCTTACAAATACATTTGCTATTTCACTTTCTCTGCATGTTCTGTGCATTGAAGCCTGGGTTAATGATATCCTCAGAAATTGTATGGTCTGTTAAATGGTAGTGGTGATGAAATATGGTTGTCCACTGCTTCCAGAAGAATAGCTTTATTCGGTAATAAATCCACAATCTTGGAAGGGTGAGGATAGGAGTCAGAGATGGGTATGAAGCAAAGACCCAAAAGGTAGAACCAATTAATATCTTCCAACCTCTGGAAATATATGCTGTGGTTCTGAAGTTTCTCCCTTTCAGACTAAGAACGAGCCACTACCAGCAGCAGTTACCTTCTCATGGGGGTTTCTCATCATGAATGCAAGGACATGGCCAACTTATAGTCCATATCTCCCAAGATAACACCAGAAGCTGAGACTTAGTTTAATTTTCAGCAAGCATTAGAACCATCACAAAGACGTAAGAGAGATCTTCAACACCCCTACTTACGAGAATTAAAACACCACATTTGGGGGAGAAATATAGGAGAAAAAGAGAAAAATTTGTTTAGCCCCTCCCTTCCCCATATCAAATTCCCCCTCCTCCTCCTCACCCCCATCTCTTCCTGTCCTCTCCCTTCTCCTTTCCATTTCAAAGTAGACCCAGGCCTCCACCATCCTCAGGGATAGGAAAGCCTCAGGGCAAAGTGAAACCAAAGTACTGTAGTTAATGCTTAGCTTTTGAGCTTCCCGAGCCCAGGTCCTCCAGATTTAAAGAAGTTTCAAGGATAATTTTGACAATCAGTGATGTTTACCTTAATTTGCCTTGTTGAATTGAGAACCTAGCTCTTGTATTTGAAGATACAATTTCACTGCATATGCAGTCTGCTTCCAAATTAGCTGTTTTTTTTTTTTCAAAACATCAAAATATCCTGTTTCCTCAGAATAGGGACTCTATTATATTCATCTCTAAAACCTCACAATGCCTAGATCAGTGCTTTGGACAAAATAGATGCATATTGAAAGTTTCAGTTGATTTATATAAAAATCTCCTGCCACCTTTTGAAGACATTTTATCAGCTACACATTCCACAGACTGCCTAGCCAATCTGAGACTATAGATAAAAGGTTTTCTGTATGCTTTTTTATTTAAAATTACAGTTTTTCCTTGGTGAACAGAATAGAGTTATCTCTGAACTTGTTTTTAAATTGGAACACTAGAATGATTAAAGTTTGGTATTATTTACCAATCAAAAGTTATTCTCTAGTGAATATTCTTCCTTGAAAATATTCAAATTTTCTATAGCCACTGTGCCAGATAATCTAAATCCATAGGACACAAAGTAGCGATTTTATTTGATGCTGACATCTTCTCTTTGGGTTTTCCCTTTAAAAAAAAGCCTATGCGAAATCCACTGAGCATAAAAAAAAGAACCTCTATTTCTACTATCTACTGATGCCTTTTTGAGCTTCCCTTGGTTGGGAATTTAGCATTAACAAAGGAATTTGTGATGTTTTATATACTCTGTACTGTAATCTAATATTCGTCTGTGATATCATTCATAATTACTATATATTTAAATCTCAGTTTGGAATTCAGGTGTCAAAGGAGAAAGAGAACTGGGAAGTCTTCATTATCAGTTATGAGTTTGCTGTAAAACTTAGTGTTAAAACATCCCTTGAAATAGACATTAGAGACCTGAAAAAGGGATAATATAAAATTGATCAAAACCTATATTTCAAAGCAGCTTTCCCCACCATCCAGAAAAAAAAAAAGGCTTTAGCTAGAAGTGGTTTAGGGTTATTTCATACATGAACACTTAAAATCAGGCAGACATTTCTATCCTTTATTGGAAAACTTAGATAGAAAAATAGATACATAAATCTATGGATAGATGCATACACCAGATCAGGAATAAACTCCAGAAATAAACAAACTCACCATGAACCTCATCTGTGTAGGGAAAAAAAAATCACAGAGGCTCATTGACTGCAAAGGTTAATCAAGATTCTGAGGGGACATCTCCTGTGTAGCAGCTGACAAGCATTTCATTAGGGAAGAAGTCTGAAGCTTCAATGAGATTCTGGAGAACAAACCCACCAGGAGCCAGATTGCTGGGAGGAGGAGAGATCAGAGCTGGGTGGGTTGAATGGACTTGAATATTGACAGAGGTCTGAATCTCTTCCTGAAAAGTCACCTATTTCACTGTCCCTGGAAATCTTTCTGCCCAGAACTACATAGCACTTAGTAATAGCATTACCTGTAATTGTGAATTCTGCACTTAATAACTTACAACATCATTACTTTTCCCATCAGATAATCCACATTAAAATTCTATATTACTTCTGTGCCTATGTTATATGTCCATACACAAATTGCAAATAATATAGTTATTATTTTGGTTTCAGGTATCACAGATTTTCTCTGGCAGTATTTTATCATTCCCAGTTTCCATACATTCCACTTATTTGGGAAGAAAAACACACACACACACACACACACACACACACACACACATTTAAATTTACCTTTAAGGGTTTTATTGTTGTTATTTGGTTTTATTTGTTGTGTATTTTGGCTTATCAGATCCAATCACTAGGTTGAAATGGGTATGTTTTTTTATTAAATATTATTGAAAATTGGGGACCAAAGTTATTTGTTCAAACAAAGAAACTGAAAATACCATGATTATTTTGGAGATCGTAAAGATGTAAAATCAACATTTGAACCACAGCAGAGTGAAATCACAGCTCAGTAACAAGTTCTCATGGCAAGAATTGTTTATAATAATTAAGGCCAGATTATTAATTGGAGAGAGAAATAGAGGCACAAAAGAGACTCTTTTAAGACACATATTATGGAGAGAGAGCCAGAATTATTTTTAGATTTATTTTTGTACCATCTGTGTGGAATTTTGTTTATCCGTGAAACTCAAGAACAGTAGAGTCTGGTGATTTCTAAGTTGTTACTGGTGTCTTGGGTAGGCCTATTATGGTTATGTTGTTAGGCAGAGGAGTGTTACAATAGTTTTCACTTCTTTTCCTTTCCATTGCTTTATTTCCTTGAACTTCTTTCTGAAGGTAAATGGCCAGCACATTACATAGTCACGTAGCAAATGTCTTATGATCTGCAAAGCCAGTCTCCAAAGTAAATCAAACACCAGTCAAATCCACTTTGTCAGCAGCTTATCAAGAAGCATTTTTGTTTTGGTTAGTTTCATTTTTTTCTTTACACTGTGTTTGAAGGAAAGTTTTATATTTGAGAGACTAAATGAACACTTGGATGGCAATTGATGGCCCACCTCACATCCCGGCTGGATATGCATCTGCCTCATTTTCCAATAGGGCAGCCAGGGCTCTGAGTTTTCAATATTAGCGCAGATCCCCAAGGATTGGGTATGGCAAAAAAGCTGACGAACCTTTGTTACCCAGAGCTCTGGCCATCAAAGGCAGGGCCAGTGATGGGGCAGAATCTGCCTCTCTTGCTGTTTCCCTGATCCTCTGGATAAATTCATTACTTTGATCCTTAAAGCAGTAAATCTGACACTTCTCAGCAATACTAAATTCACTTCCTCCCCATTTTGAATAGAGGGACGTTTATAACAGTTGTCGGCTCCTCAGAATCACAAATCCAAGACTGACAGTGGGACTGTCACCTCTGGCTGTCCTGCTGGTATCAGTGGCCCAATATGGAGATGCATACATATTTAACAGAAGGCCTTTCAGTGGTGAAACAGCACGTCACAGCTGAATACTTTATTATAACATCAAATGGCTAAAACTGTTTATTCTGTGAACATAATGGTTTTCTGTGTCTTTGGTTCCTCTTAATCTGTTTTAGTGCCTAGCTTCTCTCAAAAACCTCTTTTGAATGCAGAGTTATTCATTTCAGAGAATAGCTGCAAAAGGAAGAAGAATAAAACAAAATTAGCAGTTGATCAAGAGTACTTTAGGCTGCCACCCTTTCCATTAACGATTTGATTTGATGTGAGTGCAATGCTTTCCCTGATACATTATGATAGAATAACACTGACAGAAAGTAAAACCAGAGAAAACTCAAACTTGATCGGAGCTACAGCAGCCTGCCCCCCTCTCTATTAGCATTTTAATTTGGTGGGAACCATGTGGTGTCTTCATCTCAGTTCCCACAAAAGGCTTTCTCATTTAAGAGTGTCTTACCCTATGAAGTTATCCTGAGCTTTTTAAAAACTGTGTTTATTAATGATCACCTCTGCCTTCCTGTTGGCAGTGGAAGGTGTTTATCAGACACTGCTTTACAGGAGAAATCTGAGGCTGCCTCTTGATGACAGATTGTAAGTCTTCATCAGGACTAAAGTACACACTTAAAGAAAAACATGTTCTTCTGATAGTACCTTTGTTGAAGTGGCTTCCTGCAAGAGAACTGTGTTAATAGTCAAATTTTCATTCTTTTTGCTTGAAATTATCTTCTGCTTTAAAAAGGAATCGAAGAGAAAAAAAATTAATCTTAGAGAGACCAATTCATTCATCATTAATTGAAGTCACCACATTAATCCTATAATGTTTAGTTAAGGGGGAAAAAAAAGCGTTAGATCTGCAAATGGACATTTTGTTCCACCCACACAGGGATAAAGCAGTGGTGACATTTTCATGCTAGCCCTGCCAAATCCATTGCTCTCCTTCCCCTAGACACTTCCCACACCTGAACTTTGTGACCTGGCTTCCTATGTCAGATGTGGGGATTGAGAACAGTGGGTTGAATCTATCGAAAAGAATATTTTTCTTCTTCTGATGTCTTAACTCAGAACATTTAATTCTCTTGACTGATTGATCAATTCTCCACCAGAAACAAACACCGTAAATCCAATCGGACCCCCTGAAGGATCACGTTATCTTCCACAAGGTTTGCTTTAGCTCCTTTCCCACCCACCACCCCCCTTTTTTTTTATCCACACCCTCTCAGCCTCCACGGAGAATCAAAACATTTTGTATACCTCGACATTCGGAAAAAATGCAGATCGGAAAATTTGAGAACAAAAAATAAAGGAAAACTTTTTTTATCACTATAATTTTTATCTAAAGGGAAAATTGTGCTTCTTTAAATTTCTTAAGTGGCTACCCAATACAGATAGGGTTCTAGTTCACTGTATTTTTATATTTTTCTGAGACTTTGTGTTAAAGCTTCCCTTTTCAAAATCATTTCTCATATGCATATTCCCTAACTAAGAGTCTTTCACATCAAAGTTACACTTTGAAGCTTTCTCGCAAAGTAGCAGCTAGGCAATCTATGACAACAGCAATAATTTAGTCGCATCGTTTTATTGGAGAAAAAGTTTCATCCTTATTTAAATAGCGGTTTTAAAGCCTAATTAACTAATTTGATAGCTTTATGTATGTAAATTGCCATAACAGAAGAAGGGAATATGCAAGATGGGGTGGGGGGAAGTGCAGGCAGTCTGTCCTTGTCCTATAATGCCCTTTTATTAAGCAGATCTGTATGCTACTGGGGTTTCTGAGGCGAGTCTGTGGCCTTGTAATTTTTAGCAGGGGGATCTGTATGGAGACAAGGTCTTTAAGTGGTTAGCAGCTAATCTAGCCACCATCTTAGGAGGATGAGACCTGTTCATTATTTGGAGATTTATTAATTTGGTACACTAATGACCTTTAAAAATCAGATTTGGGAAAATGAAAAAATTCTCATCCAATCAGCCTAGAGACCAATGGTAGGATACATAATGCCACCAAATTTTTTTCATTATCCTGTAGACACCTGCGTATATATTATTGTAAAGTTCTAATAAGTTTATATTTATATAAAACACAGCCATGTACAAACATATTTACCATATATTTATCCATTAATATTTAAGTATTAGCCTATGAAACATACTACTTGTATAAGTTATATTAAAATGTTACTTTAAGTTACACAAAACTTACTTAATATATACTTATTTATTTGGTAAATATATAATAAAATATTTATTTTTTAGATTAAACCAACTGAAATTTATGGTATTCAGCTGTGTTTGACTTATAAAATTGTCATTCTCTGCGATTCAATATGCTGTATATACAAATAAATGTAATTTCAGTTTATATATATTCGTTAAAACTAAAACTTGGGATTGTTTTTATATGATCATGAATTTGATGAAAGCTATGGATTTCTCCTTAGAAAAATTTACAGTGATATAAAATTTTTCCTATAAATATAGGGTGTTTACCACTTTCTGATGAGCATCATATAATTTATCCACTGTTTCTTAACAATCTTCATGCATTGTATGAGACTGTATAGAAAGGCAGACAGCAGAGAATGAAATGATGTATGGGTGATTCGCTGGCCAAAGGGAGGGTTGTGAGGAAAACAGACTAGGACCTAAGCCTAGGTCTAGGCATAGGACCCACAAGGATTTCTAAATGGCTGCTTTGGAAGAAAAACTACAATCTAAGGATATTAGAGTCTATTCTCTGGATAATTAATGACCCGTCCCCCCACCCCCCTTTGGCCTCTTGTGGCTTCTTTCTTTAAGGCCTGAGTTTTCTTTTGGTGAGGAAAGCAAGAACAATTGCTTTATAAGACCTCCAAACTGTAGACTATAGACTGAATTTCATCTCTGTCTTAAATCCGCCAATTTTTCCTAGTGTGTTATTTCTTCCCTGAGACCATTTCCTTGGCAATCAGAGTAAACCATGGGCATGAACCTAAATAAGGCACTCTAGGAAAACCTAGGAGAGAGTGATGAGCGCCCAAGATAAAAATCTTTGAGAGTTAGTTTACCTTGGAAGAGTAAATAATGTAATGGGCTCTTTCAGTTTAAACAGCTCTTAAAGACCGCCCATCTCCATCCACCTCTTTGAAATGCATGGTGACAACACATTGATATTGCTGAGGTTAATGAGTGACTGATTAACAACAGAGAGCACATTTGCAGGCAAATGAGCTGTAATAATTGTTGCAGGAACTCCTTTGAAGAAAATGTTTTAAATAGGCTTATAAAGGCTCTTGAAATGGCTTCTTCACTCACTCCATCCCCACAAGCTGCACCCTATTCCTTTATTTTTGCCTTCTGCGCTTTTTCTAGGATGGTGAAAGAGAAAATTCCATCAAGCTTTCCCTGAATAATCTAAAAAAGCAGTACTTGTTCATCCAGTCTAAGTTATTTCAGGTAATTCCTATAGACAGAAAAATAAAAACAAAAAACAACCAAGCAAGCAAACAAAAACCTAGGGAAAGGTCCAATAAGAACCGTAATCATACATACAGTCTCTTTAACTCGGTGGAATTAACGTTTTGCTGCTTTGATTTGTAGTTTAGGTTTGCTAATTTAGAAACCATGAGCTAGAACTTCAAATCCAGAAAGGCTCAAGCCTATTTTCCTGTGCCTCAGAAAAGGAGTTTGGCATTTATTTAAGACAGTGAAAATGATAATATTATGTTATTTTTATATTCAGGTATAACATGCATGGAGTTACAAAATAAGAGTGTTTCTCAACTTCTTTTAAACCCACATGCTGTTTGTTAACTAGAAGTACTTAACTCCATGGTCCCCAAATTCCATTGGGGATCATCCATGTGATGATTTGGCCATGTGTCATTGCCAAAGTGGCAGAAGCCTTCAAAATTCAGCATGCATCCAAATCACGTGAAAGGAAAGGAAAGGAAAGGAAAGGAAAGGAAAGGAAAGGAAAGGAAAGAAAAAGGTTTGAGGCCCTGCTCCCAGAATTTCTACTTCAGTGGATCTAACAGTTTGCGTTTCTAACACATAAAAGTTGATTCAGATTGTGCTAGTCCAAGGACCCTCCTCTGAGATCATTGTTCTTGAATATGGTCAAAATCAGGTAACTTCTCAGGTAGAGATACATACAGCTGGTCCTAACTCCTCCCACCCTCTAACCCACATCCTAACCTTTCCACATACATAGGCAGACATAAGCAGGTCAACTGCTTGGCAGAAACAACCAGCAAATTACCTTGCTATTCTTGTTATGTTCTACGGTTTTCTTTTTATTTGTGTTTTTAGTCATTCACTTAGTCAACATGCATTTGACAACATCCCAGACCTAGCCATTAAGCTAAGGCCCTGGAGTTACAAAAGTGACTGTTGACAGTCTGCAGTGTGATTAAAGACCTTACTGAAAGAAAGCACTGCCATCCTGCAAAAGGAAGCCAATAAATTCAGGTGCCTCAAATGAATAGAATCATTATGGCACCAAAAAAATGGGGATACAGTGATCAAACTTGACTAATCTACATGCTGTCTTCATGTATTTTTCTTTTAATTCCTTCACTTTAAAAATGTGTTAAATCTATTCTAAAGGTGATCATTGTATCCTTACCACAAAAGTTAAAACAGTGCAACTTCCCATGAATAGATGGTAACCAAAAATAAGTAAAGACATCTACAACAAGACAAGTCTGTTAAATTCTGGCTTTGAACTGCAGAAAGGTCTGTGCCTGGGGCTTTCTTAGTGAAAAAAGGGAGATTAGCCAATGCTTGGATGATGTAAAAGACATTCTAGCAAGACATGGAAATGTTCATTTTGATGTTGAAAGAAAACAGGGAAAGGGAGAATTTTTCATTATGTAATTTGCTGTTATTTATTGCTATGTCGAGTATGCTATCTGTAATTATATTAGGACCGATAGTATGATTCATCTCCCTTTTCCAGAAAAAAAATAAATAAATAAAACTCCGCTAGAAAGAGCAGCTAAGAGCAAGCAAAATGGGGTTGACAGACTAGACTGATAGTCTTAAGCCACTAAGAGACTGAGATAGCCAAGGTGAGCAGGATGTGTCAAAATGTGATGTACATGACAGAAAGATGGACTTGTAGAATGAATTGGGTCATCTTTATGGACTCACCTCAGCTCATCTGCATTGCCCAAGCTTGGAAGGGTACATTTGAATCTAATATGTTTTGTTTTTCAGTTTTACTGAGATATAATTAGCATATAACATTATATTAGTTTAAGGTGTACAACATAATGATTTGATATATGTATATATTGTGAAATGATCACCACAAATTATTCTCCTCATACAGTTTTTTTCCCTCTGTGATGAGACCTTTTAAGATCTATTATCTTAACAACTTTCAAATATTGTTAACAGTACTCACTTATGCTATACATTACATCTCCCAAACTGATTAATCTTATAACTGAAAGTTTATACATTTGACCACCTTCATCTGTTTCTCTCATCTCCCACTCCTTGCCTCTGGCACCCACAAACCTTCTCTCTGTTTCTGTTTAGTTTTTAGATTCCATATTTAAGTGAGATCATCCAGTATTTGTCTTTCTCTGTCTGACTTATTTCATTTAGCATAATGCCTTCTACATTTATCCATGTTATCACAAATGGCAAGATTCCATTATTTATTATGGCTCAGTAATATTCCATTTTACATATGTCATATATATAATATAAATACTTAGTTACTTTTTCCTTAATTAATTATTTAATTTATTAATATTTATTTAATATTTGTTTATTTACTATTTATTTAATTGTATATAAATTATATATATATGTGTGTACACACACACACACACACACACACACACACACACCACATTTTCTTTATCTATTTATCCACTGTTTCTATGCCCTGGGTATCTATTGTAAATAAATCACATTGTAAATCATATTGTAAATAAATCCGATAAATCAAATTATGAATTTGATTCTAATGCTCTTAATGCAAAACGATGGCCAGCATTTCATGGGAAACTTATTAACAAGTATTTCAAAGGGTGTTCTCATTATCTGGAGTATCTGTCTTACTACTGCATGAAAGTGGAGTTAGAGCAACAATATTAGGGTTCATATCTTATTATAATGACTGTTTATGTGATCCATGCTTCTGATAGGAACTGGAGAATATCATATCCTGCCAGAAAGTACCCATGAATGCAATTAACACCTTAGCTAGGCAGGAAAGTTAAAGGAATCAACTTCTTTTCTTGGCCACTAATGAAAATTGCGAATTGAACATAGAATGAGAAAACAAGTTTGGCATCAAAATGGGAAGAGTAGTCACTGACAAATAATACTCTATCACTCTACCTCTAACACCAGACCGTATAAATTAAATCCATATTTACTGGAGTGAAGTAAGAAGAGAGGGAGGAGGCATAAAGAAGAACAAGAATGAGAAGGAGAAGAACAAAAGAACAAGAAGAACAAAAACAAGAAGAAGAAATAAAACTTACTTTCATACAAATTTTTCTAATTTTGACATACATCATCTCAATTTATTTTTAAACTGATTTACCAAATAATAAAATTTAATCCCAGAGAGTAACTTAATTTACATAGGTCATCTTGTCCATTGGTGGCATAGTCATTATTTGAAGCCAGTTCTGATTCTCAGCCCCTGTTCAATGATAATTAGCTGTAATAATTATAGCATAATAATAATAATAATAATAATGACAGTAACTTCTCTAGAGTACTTATTATGAACTCTTTTACATGAATTACTTAATCCTGACAATGTATGAGTTGAGTATTATTATTTGTTTCCTCATATTATAGATGAGAAAATGATGCTCAAAGAATTTAAGTAATTTTCCCAAAGTTATATAACTAATAAATGGCAGAGCTGGCATTATACACAGGCTCATTTTAGTTTTGTGAACTTTGGAGTTCTTGTGTGTCTGTTCTCAACCATCTTGGATGTATTTTATTTTATTTTATTTTATTTTATTTTATTTTATTTTATATTTTTTGTACTCATAATTGGAATAGACTTTTTATTTTTTTAATAATTGTTTCTTTTTTTATATGAAGTTTATTTTCAAATTGGTTTCCATACAACACCCAGTGCTCATCCCAGCAGGTGCCCTCTTCAATGCCCATCACCCACTTTCCCCTCCCTCTCACCCCCCATCAGCCCTCAGTTCATTCTCAGTTTTCAAGAGTCTCTTATGGTTTGGCTCCCTCCCTCTCTTTTTTTTTCCTTCCCCTCCCCCATGGTTTCTCAGGATCCACATAATAGTGAGAACATATGGAATTCATCCTTCTCTGTATGGCTTATTTCACTTAGCATAACACTCTCCAGTTGTATTTTAAAAGAATATCTAATTCCTAGAGACAGACCTCGTTACAGAACAAGTATCAGCTGATAATGATCATCTGCACCTCCAAGAACCTAAGCTTTAAAGTTCCCTTTAAGTCACCTGGGGCATTATCCCCTGTCTCTCCCTCCCACTGTCAGATACTCAGGGAGGCATTAACTCCTCTCATTAAATGAATTCCTGCTAGGGGGTTAATAAGATGTTGTTATTGCTTCCTAACATCATTTGCAGGCAGTGTTTGCATGTAGGAGTTTTTATTTCCTGATCTCCAAGCAAACAGCTTCAGGTACTCCTGACTTGGTGGGGAATGTTCTCTTCTATTCCCTGTATTCCTTCTGTGAAGTCAGTTCCAAAAAGTAGGCTCTTAACCTTCTGCCTACCATACCATGACCAAAACACTTAAAAGCCCTACAAAACCTGACTTCTCACTTTTAACATATCTAGCTCCAACTTATAACAATTGTATTGCTTTTTTAAAATATTTGATTTTTAAATAATCAAGGACTAAATGAAAATACAATCTGGTGCAAAAAAAAAAAACACTTTAAGATTGACATCCCGTAATTTCATTCTTCCAAAGGTAATATTTTTATGCCAGGATGTGTGTGTGTGTGTGTGTGTGTGTGTGTGTGTGTGTGTGTGTGTATGTTTTATTTTCCCTAGACCATTTTCTACTCATTTACATGAATCTATGTATCCATAGAAAATATACAGTATTGTTTGTTGTGATTTTCACATAGGTTGTATCATAGAATATACATCTTTATCATGTGTATATTTTTTCCTATTCTTAAGTAAATGTGTTAAGAAACCTTTACGTGTATTTTGGGGGGCCTGGGTGGCTCAGTTGATTAAGCGTCTGACTTCAGCTCAGGTCATGATCTTGCGCATGTCTGTGCTGACAACTCAGAGCCTGGAACCTGCTTTGGATTCTGTGTCTCCCTAGCTCTCTACCTGTCCCCACTCATGCTCTCTCTCTCAAAAAATAAATAAGCATTATTTTTTTTTTAAAGACACTTTTCACATATATAGTTTTTACCTCATTCTTTTAAGTACTGTCTGGCCTTCTGTAATTTGAATATGCTATAATCTAGCCATTGTCTCACTGATGAATATTTGGGCTGATCACAGTCTTTTACTATTATAAATGGAGTTGCAGTGAGTATTCTTGCCCAGCACATGCTTGTCCATTAGATCCTCATGCATTTATACAAAGTTTCTTCTAGGAATGATATGGAGGAGTGAGATTCTGGATCATGGGACATGCAGGTTTCAAATTTCAATCACTGGCATCCAATTGCTTTCCTAATTGGTTGTTCCAATATTTACTCCCACTCACCACATAAAAGAGGGCCTATTTCCACCACCCTCAGAAGCACATGGTATTTTCAAACTTCTTCTACATTCTTGTGAATATTCTGAAGAAAGGGAGGGAGTGTGGGGGGCAGAGAAGAATAACAGAAGATTAAATAGACTAGTGTTGCCCTAATTGCCTGTATTAGGGCTGTGATTCGGAAAGGGAGAGGCTCGGTTGGTCTGAAATATAACCCTTTTAACTTCATCATTTAGCATATTCCAGGCTTTTCACCCCGGCTGCCACTTCAGAGTCTGTCTCATTTATCTCTGCTCTCTCTAACATTAGCACCCATGGAATAAAGACTCCACGAGCTGGGAGGACCTGACAGTACAGCTCAGTTGAAATGCTAGAGACAGAATTCTGTAATGCCAAAGGAGATATACTGTGCCTCTGATTATTTAAAAGTTAACTTTTTGCTTTTCCGGGAAATACAATAAAAAAGAGTTGTACACCACCACCACCACCCCCAGAACACCCTCTCCCCTCCCCACCCCCAGGCAGCTCCTAAGGAATTAATCACCAGCTGAGGTTAATGAGTCCCCACTCTGCTCTGGGCCATCAACTCTCCCAGCTGGCCGTTAATCCCCTAGAAATGCCCCACGCCTAGGTAGTTACTCCTTAATTATGGAAGGCATTAAGGACCAGGAGGGAATCCTGAGCCAAATGAAAAGGCCATTTTTCACTGGTGCTCAGCGTAGGCCACTTCAAGTCCAGGTGGCACCAGGAGACACGACCACACTGTGATTAAACCAACTGCTTCCAAGGAGGGGTCATCAATCTCTATTTTGTCCTTTGATCATCCAAATTCAAGGAGGCTATTCAAGGCTACCATAGGTCTGAGACCAAGCAAATAACTTGTGTCTAATGAATTCTTGATTAAACTGCCTGAGGACCAATACTTTGGACTCATTCAAGCCACAGATAACTTTATCTTCATGTCTGGGAGGAGTAAGTGGTTGTGTATATGGTTTGATTTTTAAAAGGAGTCAAGGAATTCTCCGATTCACCCATCTATTTATCCCTACTTACCCGTGTCTAAAACCAGTCTGTTAATTATCCCCATGGGTCAGAATAGATTTTAGAATGGATTACTCAGAAAACTAGAATTATTTTCCCATTTGACTCACCAAATATTTTTCAGTAGATGGGGTTGAAGGCACTGGTCACTACCATCTTCTTAACCCAAGCAGCATGTATTTTTATCTATTTTTGATGAGGACATTCCAGTGTCTGCAGATATGGAAACTTGTTAGATGAAAGTATTGTTTAACATTAAAATACAGATTTGGGGGAAGGCTGATTAACAAGCATTAACACTTTAGTCTGAATTAAGTTAGTGCAGAACCCAGTCCCAAGGTGCCTGAGGGAGCCATCAGAGTGAGCCAGAGGCAGTAGAGGGTGAGAGTGGAGAGAGTTGTACAAATGAAGCCTAAAGCAAACTTTACCTGCTTCACCATTTTGTTCCAGTTGAAACATGCCCCATTATTATTTCTTCTAGTATGAAGGTAACATTGGATTCATTTGAAGTTAATGCCACATCACGCAGTAAACTGACCTTTAAAAGAGGAAGTGCAAAATGAGGCAGTTTACAGAAGCTCTGTCTAGGGCTTTTGAGACAGAGAAACTGGGCACAAGTGCTGATTCTGTTCCTTATGGTATGACTCTCGGCAAATGCCTCAACACCCTAGGGAAAAATGCTGTCTCCTCTATGTTGCTGTGAAGCCAAAAGAAAATAACGCTCGTCCGTAATTGTGCATAGCGATTCATAGTTAATACTTAATATATGCTATTTATTGACAGATTTAATCCATTATTTAATGAAATATAGCAATCATATTAAAGTGAAATCTTGGAGTTATCTTTGACTTTGACTTTTTGTTTGCCCTCTAATCTGTCATAAAATCCACCCTGTGAGTCTGTGCTGCTGCCTCCTGCTTCTGCCAGTGAAACCTCCCAAATCAATCACTCCTCTGGCTCCTCCATTTGGACCACTTAGCAACCTGGTCCAAGCTCGTATTGCTCATGCCTATCCTACTGTTACCCCTCCTTAACTGATCTTCTGGCTTCTTGTGTCTCTCTTCAAAGCTTTCTTCCAAATGATGGGGTGGAGTTTTGTAACACACTGGGAAGAATCCGGAATTCTTTTCTCTTTACCACTTATCCAAATCTGCCACATCTTGTAAGACTCTAACCCCATCTCTTTCCTGCTCTTGGCCCACAGCACCCTGCCATCTTTGAAATCATATTAGCCTGTATTATTCACGTCACTCATCATACATGTCACATTCACTTGGATTGTTACTTTGCTTTTCTTTTTCTTTTGGTATGTGTGTTTAAGCCTTGTCTCCCCAGTCATGTTGTACATTCAAGCAATTGCTTACATTTTTAATTCATTGACTCTTCTGTGAGTATTCCTTTTGGCATATTGTTCATTTTCTAGGCAACACACATGACCCCCTGGTTAAAATAGGAAAGAAAGATGGTCCTTTCTTCATGAAGCTTATGAGTTGAGAGGGAGGTAGACAACATAGATGTCAAAGAAATGATCACTCTAATGTTTACGTGATTTTAATTTGCAGAAGGAACATATAACAAAAGAATCTGAGCTTGAGACTCATATTTTCTTCTTACTTGAAGAAAATATGGGAAAGGAGTTGTCTGGTGAAGAGTTACCTATTTGAGGAGGGTAGTAAGAATAACCCATACAAGGACAGAGATACCAAGGGCCAATGGCAAGACAGTGGACTGGAGGAACTAGAAGGGCCCATGGGACTAGAGTCAGAGAATAATAGAGAAAAGGTGTGAAATAAGGATAAATAAAGAGATAGCTTATTACAGTGTCCTCAATTTCTCCTAAGAGAAAGGGTATATATTTATTATCTCATGAAGGTTCCATGCCTTCCAGGTGCCTGGTGAATATTTGTTGAATGAATGCCTAAATGAAATTGTGATGTTTATATAAATGCTCTTTGTTCCTTATGTATAACTGGAGAATGAGGAGGAAATCTGGAATCATTTATTGGCAGGATTTTCAAGGGCTTAGATTTCTGACCCACCTTCTAGACTGATAAAAATACTATGCATTGTGTGGGAAAATAATGAAATAAATGAAATAAAATTGTGTGGGAAAATAATGAAATAAAGAGGCTAAAGCAAAGGGAATGTATTCTACTTAGAAAAAATTATTGAATGTTTTTTTCTGGAAATGAATGTTTTAAAAGACGATGCTTCCTTTGCTCTTATTTTTTTAAAATTTGCCAAATAAAATATCTTGAAATCTAAATAAATCCCCACTCCAACTTCTATGGTGACTTTATACAGTGTCTCTATAATTGTTCAACATAAATCTTCATGACTTTGCTGCATTTTGTATCTGGAGCTTAGCTTCTTTAGCAATGAAAACAAAGTTTTACATGACTTAAAAAGAGGTCCTCCTTTAGAATAGACTAGTACTATTGTGATGAACATAAAAATACTGAAGTATGTAAGTATCTCCCCAAAGGCTAGTGAAGAAGAAAATCTTAAGAATTATTTAACCCTGTTACCTGAAATCATAATACATTTTTTGGTAAGTCAAGGTAAAATCTTAACTTAGTATCTGCATGTCTCACTCCTTACCTTCCATTCCAGGGTGCTTTATTACACAGAGCGGATATTTCCTCCTTTCCTCTTCCTAAGACATCATCTGGCCGCTATCAAAGATTAAGCTCAGTTCTTTAGTCAGTCCAGGGTGACACATCTATTTAAAGCATTAATGGATAATCAGACTCCTCAGGGAAATTTAATGTGGTTAAATAGTAATAAAAGAACTTTCCAATAGAACATAAACAATACCATAATGAAGAATATTAAATCATATGTTTTGTCACTGAGCCCATTATAGAGCCAATTTAAAATTATAATAAATTTGCATTTGGCACTTGCTAGAGATTGGCAAATTTATTCATGTGAAAAATAGAGAATATAGATTAAATGTCTTTGGATTTCCCCGTTAGGGAGGACTGAAAAATAATCACTCCTGTATAAAGATAACTCTATCTATCTATCTATCTATCTATCATCTATCTTTTATATGTATACAAATATAAAACACGCGTACATTCTTAATCCATTAAATATGCTTTACTGACTCAAAAGAT
Organism: Prionailurus viverrinus; assembly: GCF_022837055.1. Classification (NCBI taxonomy): domain Eukaryota; kingdom Metazoa; phylum Chordata; class Mammalia; order Carnivora; family Felidae; genus Prionailurus; species Prionailurus viverrinus. The sequence goes on along the minus strand of NC_062561.1, from coordinate 183,559,968 downwards.
ATATTTTCGTGGAGACATTTTAAACACTTGAAAATTAATGACAAGCAACAGAAAAATTAGTGATTTGATTTTTAAATGCCTCTTTCCTCCCAGAAACTGGCTAGCATTTTGTTCCAACACATGATGTATGATGTATGAAGGGGACTGGACAAAGAGAGAAGCAGCATGAGCCAGGAAGAGTGATTCAGAATTGGCTGGTGCAAAAGCCAAAATGCACCCAGACTGTCTCCTCAGCAGCAAACAGGAGACAATCTGGTCACCTTTAAATGACTGGCAACTGTACCCTGCAACCAGTTGCTGGCGTTAGTGGAGGTAGTTTTTATATCTTTCCCTCCATTTCCTAAAATGTCTCCTGACTTTTTTCTCAAGACAAATAGCAATAATATGGAACACACTGCCCACTTTGTGACCTTCTTTTGCCTTCTAAGAAGACAGTACCACAAATTATTACCTCGTTTCAATATTACTTAGTGATGATGTGGTAATGGCTCCAGAAGAATAGTACGATTTGGTATTTTTCAACAATATTTTTACCCAGAAATTCCACCCCCAAGTACTTGTCATGATGTGTCCTGGGGACGTCTCTTTTCATGTTGCCTATTATATAAAAGATTAGGAATATTTTAAATGTTGAACCATAGGAAATTGGCATGTAGTGATTGAAGTGTTGTACAAGTACATTTATTGAAATGAAGGATACTCAAAATATATCATTAACAATGAAGGTAGGATATAAAGCAGTGTAAATGCATACACAAATATATATATGTAAATAGTAGGTATAGTTGATATGCAAGATGGGTGACTTTTAGACTTTTTTGTTTTTTGTGTGTTTTGTTTTTATAATGAACATGTGTTACTTGTATAACCCTGGATTATCTTTTTTTTTCCTTTTTATCCTTTTTATCCTTTTTTCTCTTTAAGTAAATATGTCTAATAGTATTAGAATTTCTCATTATCAAAGAAGATAAATTTTTCTTACACAATGTGTTTTTGGTCAGGGTTCTTGAGAGAAACAGAAGAGAGAGAGACAGAGACACAGAGACAGAGAGAGAGGGGAGGGGGAGCAAGAGAGGAAGGGGAGAAGAAAGAGAGGGAGGAGAAGAGGGAGCAATCGATTATAAGGAATTGACTTACACCATAATTATGGAGGCTGCTAAGTCCCAGGATCTGCAGCCAGCAAGCTGGAGAGCCAGGGAAGCTGATGGTGCACTTCAAACTCCAAGTGTGATGGCCTGAGAACCAGGAGATCCAATAGTTTTAGTTCTAGTCTGAAGGCTGGCAGGCTTGAGACTCAGGAAGAGATGATGTTTCAGTTTAAGTCCAATAAGAGGATAAAACTGATATTCCAGATTGAAGACAGTCGGGCGAGAGGAATTCCTCCTTACTCTTGGGAAGGTCTATCTTGTTCTAGTCGGACCTTCAGCTGATTGAATGAGGCCCACCCACATTATGGAGGACAATCTGTTTTACCCAGTCTACTGATTTAAATGTTAAACTCATTCAAAGACACCTAACAGAAACACTCAAAATAATGTTTCACCACATACATGAGCACTTTATGGCTCAGTCATGTTAGCATGTAAAAGTAACTATCACACACAGAATTTCTTAGACTGTCTTTATTTTCCATGTTCTCGACCAGTGAAATATTGTAGATTGCAGAATGGTTTTAATTCAACAACAGAAAATGAAGAAAGAAGTCTCCATACAAGGTAGTTTTTGTGTCACCTATGCTCACTGTATGTAAAACAACATTTTGAATGGTTTGATTCAGAGAGAAGCTGAAGAATTAAGGGATTTTGTGAAATAACTCACATAGTATCTATTAAGTCATTGTCTTGGGAATAATGGGTGGTTCTCCACTACTGTGATTGACTTTTTACATTAACCCTAGTCAGTGGTACATTTCTTGTGTCATCTTCATGGCTTCTGAGTAGAAAAGTAGTGTGAACTAAAAAGCATAATACAAAATCATAAATTTTGTTTTTATTTATCTTGTTTTGGTGGAATAAGTGCCATTATATATGTGTATGTGTGTGTGTGTGTATCTATATATCTATATACCTATATCTAGATATATACCTATATCTATATTGCCTATATCTATGTCTATATCTATATCTATATCTAGATATCTATCTATCTATCTATCTATCTATATATATATATATCTAGATATATACCTATATCTATATTGTCTATATCTATATATCATCATCTATATATCTATATAGATAGAGATTTTGGTTATGATATTGATTCTGATAATTTATTAATTAAATTTATTTTTTATTTAAATTGATTTTGATACTTCAACCATCAAACATTTATTACAAAATTTAATGATTTTTTTTCTTATAATCTACTATTGCTGCTTGAACAAATTATGATTTAAATGGTATAAATGTATTATCTCTCACTTCTGGAGGTCAGAAATCCAAATAGTCCCAGTGAGTTAAAACCTAGGTATTGGCAATGCTGTATTCCTTTCTAGGGGCTTTAGGGGACCAGTCTGTCTCCTTGTCCTGTCCAGTTTCTAGGAGCCACCCCTATTCCTGGCTTCCTGCCCCTTTCTTCCGTCTTCAAAGAAAGCAGTGTTTCACTTCTCTGTATCTTTCTTTCATAGACACATCTTCCTCTTGACTGATTGTCTCCTCTGCCTCCTTCCACTTTTAAGGACCCTCCTGATTACATTGGGTCCATGGAGATAATTCAGGATAATCTCCCTATTTTAAGGTCGGCGATTAGCAAACTTAATTTTACAATTTTAGTTTTGCTTTGCCGTGTAACCTCACACACTCACGGTTCCTGGGATTAGGGCTTGGGAATCTTGAAGGATCATTATTCTACCTACCACAATAATTAAATCTCTTCCCCTGAATACAGCCTCATGGGGACTTTAATCAAGATGTCCTGTCCTCCCTAGTCTAAGAGCTGTCATGTAACCGAGGAAAAGCTATTTGTGCTTTATTCTACAAATTTATACTAAGAAAAATGATCATAGACTGAGAAAGTTGGAGCATATTAGTTTCAGTGGTAGAACCTGAGTTCTCTTACAAAGATTCTCTGAAGCTACTGCCCCCTGTTGTTTATTAGTTTCCTTGCTTTATTCTTTATTCTTCATTTACTTCGGTGAGCTCCTATATCTTTCCAGTGAATTCTTCTTTTCCTTAATTTAGCTAGGGTCAATTTCCTTGGCTTACAACAAAATAATCTTAATGGTACAAGAAAAGACAAAAAACAAGGAAGACTGAGGATGATTAGAATCACCCTCCAAGTGAATAAATACGATTTATTTTATACCACTGTGTTTAAATATTATAAACACTCTAGATAGTAAATGGAATTTCATACTCTTCTAACAGCACACATGTAGAATTACAAAACTGCATTGTTGTTCCATGGGAACTAATCATAAAGATGAATTAGGGGACAATGTGGTTATTTATGTATTATTTCTATTTGTTTAAGTGAACTCATTGCCCCAAGGCCTATGGGCATGTGTACAAAAATTAATAAACACAAGACTAGCTTCTCACAGCAGTCTCTGGAAACCTCCCTGGCTTTTGAGATTCTCCACTGAGTATAAATAAGAAAACAACTATAGAATTCTAGGGTGCCTTGAGGGCTTAAAATCCATACAAAACAGATTTTATTAAACAATAAAACTAAAAGTTGGCCTTTTTTTTAACATGTGGTTTTTGCTAAGTAAACTGTAATGAAATTCCTTTAAATGCTACACAAAAGGTTCAACCATGATAAATGGCTGCGTTAGTAAGAGGGTGTTAACAAAGAACCAATCTCAAGTATCTCTCACTTTCGAAAGTTTATGTTATGCTACTTCACTTTTATAAAAGACCCACATCAGTACCTGGTTTTGCTAGCCCAATGAAATCCCCAGAGGATTTTCACTTTTACAGAAAAAGGTGAAAAGCAAAAAGAACGTTCAGTGTTTGTTTTACAGTGAGCTGTTTCAGAGACAGTTTGCACCCTGAGCAGTGAGTGGCCCTGTCACGCTCCTTCCCCAGGAGCTACACTTTGCCTCGAAACATCAAGCCACAATAGCTTTGAACTGTGTCCGTGAGCATCTGTAGTTTACCTTGATTTATTTTGTGCATCTGTTAGCAAGATGTGTCCTAAGGTATCGGAAAAGCCTAAGAGAGGCTTGGGTGTCTAGGATAACTCAAAATTTTGCCATACAAATTATTGGTAAATGCTTCATCGTTTCATGTTCTTTTGCCTTAAAAATTTGTTTATAGGAATGCTCTATTTTGGACCTGTGTAGGATTTGGGTCTTGGTTGGGTGATGTAAGAAAGGCCTAAGAAGGAGGTATTTGCTCTAGATTAGATGCTGTCAGAAGGTGGAGGTAGTTCTAAGATTGGGTATCTCAATAAATCTTTTTTTTTTTAATTTGTATAATTTGATTTTTTTTCTTTTCATTTTTTAGTTAAATTCTTTTTAGTTAAATGCAATAGTGCAATATTGATTTCAGGGGTAGAATTCAATGATTCATCACTTACATATAACACCCAGTGCTCAACAGGACAAGGGCCCTCCTTAATACCCATCACCTGTCTAGTTCATGTCCCACCCACCTAATTCTAGCAACCCTCATTTATTCTCTATCATTAAGAGTTTCTTATGGTTTGTTTCCTTGTCTCATTTTTCTCTTTCTTTTCTTCTTTTCCCCCTCCCATATGTTCATCTGTTTTGTTTCTTAAATTCCAGATATGATTATATAGAGGAGGAGACACTAGCAGAAGGATAAATCTGCAGTTGGTAAAGAAGTAGCCGTCATGCATTTTGGCCAAGAGAGTAGGCATTTGGTATTTTGTAGATGATAAAGGGAACTTGTTTTTGTCTGTTCTTAGACAAAATTAAGAAGTGGCCTTGCTTTGTCTAACTTTATCTTGGTCTCAGAGTAACCTGTTTTGAGGTTGGTATTCTGTGAGAATTTTATGTCTAAGAGAATAACATGGTCTAGGTCTAAGTATCAGGCTAGGTTCTAAACATCAGCAGCTATCTGTTTGCTCTCTTCCTCCCTTCCTCCTCCCTCCCTCCCTCCCTACCTCATCCCTAACCATCCTGCAAGATGCTGGATACCTGCCCCCCCAAAAAAATTTGCAACTCAGAGTATCAATAGAACTGAGGTTGAGAAATACTCTGCTAACTGAAAGTAAAGTAATGATGATGATGATGATGATGATGATAATAAATTTTGGAATTATATTTTGCGAAGTGATTTTTCTGAGGTTACAAGAAAGAGGAAAAAATAAAAGGTGGAAGGGAGCACCAAATTTCCCAAACTATTTATTCTACCAGTTATTTCTTGCTTCAAGTAGAGGTAAACCAATACTTCTCACTGGGTACCACAAAAAGAATTTCCAGATGGATTTGCCTGAGACCTGGGTCACCCAGAAGAGAGGGTAGTCAGAATAGAGGGAACCCCATGAGGGTACTCTGAAATGGCTGTAAGGATGAGAAGTGTCTCATTATTATAATGACAAAGGTCATCCTTGATTTGGACTCTGAACCAAAGACCCACACTGTCTGTTCTTATCCTCCTCAAGGCTTTGTGCCTGCTGGTTTCTGTTGCTTAAGACGCTCTTGTACCTTCTTCACATAGCTAGCTCCTTCTTAGCTTTGAAGTCTCTCCAAATGTATTTGATCACACACCACATCTCCATTCACTCTTATTACTCTGTCTTAATTATTTCATGGGGATTACACTAAGTGTAATTCTAGTATTTGTTTATTACTGGATTTGCCTATATTTTCCGGTAGAAAATAAACTCTATGAGAGAAGCAACCTTGTCCATTTCACAGCCGTATCCCCTGTGCCTACAGCAGAGCCTGGTGCATGCCAGTAAGTGCTCTGTTATGCTCACTGAGTAAATGAATGAGTGAAGGAATTGGTCTTGGCTCCTTCTTTGTGCCTGTGGAGCCATATGGTCAGGCAAATGGTATCCTGGGAGAAAGAGGGGCGTGCTGAGACTGTTCGTTCTTCAGCAATGGGAGGTGAGATTCTCCACACGTAAGAATAATTTTTTTTAAAAAAAGTAGAAGAGATGCTAGAGGATTCCTCAGTTCTATAAAGCAAACAGACTCAAGCAAAACATCAGGTGCTAACAGGAAGGGAGATAAATTTGATGACAGACAAATGAGGAAAAAAAAAAAAAAGAAAAACTAAAACAAAAACCACAGAGGTTCCATTGTTTTGTTTTGGATTTTCATGTCTGTCTTTAAGAAAAAAAAATTTTTTTTGAGGCAGAAAATCAGAAAAGTGCTGCCATGAAAGTCAAAATGAAAGAAAAATGAAGAAGCCATAGAATATAAAGACAGACAACATTTGAAGATACTTTACAACTCATTGCATATTTAAAATCAGTAGGGTCTGATGACATGGATTCTACATGTTCAGAAACTGATGAATAGTGTTGCAGAATATCCTCCTATTAATTGCTAGAACTTTTAAAAGGCAAAGATAATTCCAAAAGAAAAGATTACATTTAGGCCTTGCCTTAAAAAATAGGTGTTTGGAAAGGAGGCACCCAGCTAATTACAGATTGCCCAGCTTAGTGGTAACAATCAAGAAGATACTAAAAGAAATTACCTCCCCCCCCCCCGAAAATCATATTTTGAGCCCCTAGAGAGGAACAGAGTTCTGAGAAGCAACCAAGGTTTTGTGAAGAGTGAATCATGCCAAACCAACTTAATTTTCTTCTATGATAGAGTGGCAGGCCTTGAGATAAAGGGGAAGTAATAGATGTAATCTACCTCGATTTCATTGAGACTTCTGATTATGTCCTACATAGCATTCTTGTCAGTGGGCTGGGGAGATTGGTCTATGCTGTACTGCTATTAGGAAGGAGCACAAATGCCAAAAGACTGCCCCAGAAAGATGGTTATCTACATCTCAGGATAGAACCATGGTTCAAGGAATGGTAGGGCATTGTAGTGCTCAGTACGTTAGGAAAGAACAATGGATGATTTAGCAAAGGGGAAGTCTGTCTCAAGCCTACCTCTATCATTAATCATTGTATCTTTGAGTAGCCTGATTCCATTCTCTGGAGCTCAGTTTCACAATCTGTAAGATGGGTGAATTTAGAGCAGATATTTCTAAGGTCCATTTGAGCTTTAAACTTGTATAATCCTTTGCTTAATAGTATTTTGCGGATTTCCTCATGACTTGGGTAATAAAGTTGAAGGTTCTCGTAGATATGTTGGCCACTGCAATATTATTTACAACTTCCATTTAACAAAAACAGTTATACAGGATGGGTTTCCCTTTTCTGGTAACTCTCATATCTATGTAGTTATTCACTTGCCTAGTACTTAATTTGAGTGTTTTTTGAGTGCTGGATATGTGTCCAATGATAGGAAATGAAGGATCGATTATCAAAAGCAGCAACTCTCACCTTTTATGTATCATACATGACATCAAAGAGTTTCTTGAAAAGCAATAATTACAGAAGAATATTAAAATGGAGTATTTGCTAATAGATTTAAAACAAGGACTGATATAAACTCTAAGTTTAAAAAATTATAGTTAGAGTCATGCAAATTAATTGTTTGCTACTCAAATTATAGCAAAATGGTTTTTGCAATAAATGAAAACTCAAAAGCATAAAATCTAGACCTTGCTTTCATTGACTTAAAAGCTACTTGCTTATTAAAAGCCTATGCGATTTTCTTTTTCATTAAATACTTTATTCGGAAAACTAACCAACCTTGGTCAACTCCAAACTATTCTTAATTCCTGAGAGCTGATTGATTTCTTACAACTTGAGCTAGTTTATATGGAAAACATACCTTTAAATTTCTTGTAAAAAGCACCCAGATGGAATAACATCCTAAGGTGATAATATGCTTATTGTTCATTACTTCACTTTTTAAGTTGGCATTTCAGATTAGTTAAGCATTTGATAAAGCTCATGTTTATGCAAGTGTTTACAAATTAGAAAAGCTGTTAGCAGCATTTAATTTGTTTGAATATATATATTTAATTTACTGCTTCTAATGGAAAAAAGCTTAAGGGAATTTAAGAGTCATAGCCTTATTGATAGACATTAAGCACATGCAGAATGTGGATTTTATTGCTAATATTTTATATTTGCTGCATGCCAACAGTTAGGTGCAGTAAAGAAACCCATGTAATTCCAAAGGCAGGAACATGTGCTGTACATGCAGAGTGTTTATATCACTATACATATTTATCTTGTTGTAAGCTTTTTCACTGCCCTCTAAATCAAATGTGTTTTCCTCCCACTAATTTCCTCACACTAGTGTTATAATGAGGATTGGAATGCTCCTCTGATCCTTTGGCATGGGATTTGTCTAATCACACAGAAATTCTGGACACAGCTCAGATCCTGTCATGACAAATATCATTGCAAGCCTTTGCCAATGGCCAGTTTATCTCCAGGACTATGTGATTAAAATGAATCATTTAGAACAAGATATCATCCAGCTATCTTTCTGAAACCCATGCAAAGGGTTTACGTTGGTCAGGATTCCTGCTGATCCATCTATAGGCACGCTGCTTCTGACTATGGATCTATGAGTAATGATGACTTCATCTTTATTATTTTGGGAAATTATTTGATTTCAAGCTGAACAAAATCACTTATTCAGACATGATTTAAGCACCTACTTTGTGCCAGGCTCTGGGCTGAGTGCTGGGAGTGCAAAGGTGAATAAGAAAAGGTTCTTCTCATCATCACTTCTAAACTGGGCTATTAGAGCAGGCTTCTGTCTAATTTCCCTGACCCTGATTTTACTGGTCCCTTCTGATTTATTCTCCACCCAGCCATTAAAAGCAACCCCTCTCAAAAATAAATCAGAGCATGTTAGACCTTACATTTAAACCCTCCAATGACTGCTCTGTCTACCACAAGATAAAATCTGGGCTTTCAAACATAGCATCAAAGGTCTTTCATAATTTGGTCTCCACAGCACTATTTGTCACCCTCCTCACTTAAACTTTTTGCTCCAATAGCACTGAACTGATTTTAGGTCCTCTATACACCGTTTCTGGCCTTGCTTATTCTATCTCTGGCAAAAAATATCTTTATCTGCTATTTTCTCTTCTTCCTTAAAGACTCAGTTCAACCACATCTGCTTTTCTGATCTCCTTTCCATCCAAGGATCAGGCAAATTAGGGCTGCTGTGTTAAGGCTTTGGTCATGCTGTTCACTTATCTCCATAACTGCATTTACCACCTAGTTGTATAATTACCTGTTTATTGTTTCAACTCCCCCACTAGATAGGTGTTTTCCTTGATTTAAATCAATGACTGTGTTTTTTCTTTTCTTTTCTTTTCTTTTCTTTTCTTTTCTTTTCTTCTCTTTTCTTTTTTTTTTTTTTTGGAGGTTGGGGAGGGCGTTCATGGGCATGCATGGGTGCAAGTGCAAGTATGGGGTGGGGGCAGAGAGAGAGAGAGAGAGAGAGAGAGAGAAGAGAGAGAGAGAGAATCTTAGGCAGGATCCACACCCAGCCACCCAGCATGGAGCCTGATGCAGGGCTCAATCATGACCTGAGAAGAAGTCAGGAGTTGGGTATTTGACTGAGCCACCCAGGCACCCCAATGACTGTTTTTTTTCATTTCAATAACACTGGATGGTACTTTTTTTTTTTAATTTTTTTTTCAACGTTTATTTATTTTTGGGACAGAGAGAGACAGAGCATGAACGGGGGAGGGGCAGAGAGAGAGGGAGACACAGAATCGGAAACAGGCTCCAGGCTCTGAGCCATCAGCCCAGAGCCTGATGCGGGGCTCGAACTCCCGGACCACGAGATCTTGACCTGGCTGAAGTCAGACGCTTAACCGACTGCGCCACCCAGCGCCCCCAGATGGTACTTTTTTAAAATTCCCACCTGTTTTTATTTCCTCTGCACATTAAATTAAAAAAAAATTCTGTTCCATATTTTGGGAGTCATTTCTTCATTTATCTTGAAAGATCGTAAACACATTCAGTTTGAAGTCACTTTTTGTAGACTGTTCAGTCATTTCCATTTACATGAGGTGAATGAATCACCTCATTGTCAATTTTCTGATACTGCATGTTGCTACATTTCCCAATAAGTTTCAGAATTAAGTTTCTCTTCAGTGGAAACCTCTTTACAGCATTCAGCCCTCAGATAGACTCCATGAACCACATGGTCCCAAACCAAGTCCTTATACTCTCATAGTTGTAGCTTAGGATTCCTATCCTGTGGGATTCAAATCCAATCATCAAACTGGTGTGTAGCCTGCCCAGGTTTGACTGAGAGAGAGACAGACAGACAGACCGACAGACTGTGCCTGTTGTTATCCTTTTAATTTAGCCTCATATAAACCTTTAACCTGCGGGCATCACTCAATCACATTTTATTTTCCAGGAACAAAAGGGGTGCTTCAGCCTGTGGTCTTTAAAAATGAACCTGGGTTCAGTCTGTATGAAGTATGAGGAAATTTTAACCCCCACTATCTCACATATACATGCTCTTTACCTCTTCTCTTCTGAAACCCAAAACGCAGGAGAGTTTGGGAGAAGTCAGTCTTAGTTAACACTGAGTTTTTGTTTTATGTCCAGTCTTCAAATTGTTCATCTTTGGGCCATGGCTATGTCTTTTTACTTTTTCTTATTTATATTTTATTTAATAATCTTATATTTTTGATGAAAGGAGGAGGAGTTAAGGAATAAAATAATATGTTCATCTATCATCTTTATTTCCTTTTAAGGGAATAACTAAAAAGGGGAAAAGGGGAAGCATTAGGGAGCTGAAGGAATAGGATAAGTCAACTCAACAAATAAAAATTAAAATATTCTGAGGAGTCTGGGTGGCTCAGTCACTTGAGCATCTGACTCTTGATTTCAGCTCAGGTCATGATCCCAGGGTTGTAGGATCAAGCCCTAAATTAGGCTCTACACGGACCTTGGAGCCTGCTTAAGATTCTTTCTCTCTCTTTCTGCCTTGCACACTTCCCTTCTTTCATGCACACTCTCTCTCTCAAAAAAAAATAATAATGAAAATATTCTATGTACAGGAAACAGTGTTAAAACCCAAGAGGAATGCCAATGCTAATAAGATATAGGGCTTGATCTTCAGGGGTTAGAGTAATATATACTTAATCTTATTCATTCATAAAACAAACACTTATTGAGTACCTATATATGACAGACATTGATTAGATGCTAGGAATTCACTGGGAACAAATTAGACAAAATCCCTGAACCCAACAATAGCTAGAGAAGATGTGACATATAAAATTTTAAAAAGATGTGACATATAAAATAGTTAGAGAAGATGTGACATATAAAATTTCCATGTGGAAATGTGGGCCATTTGGGGGAATCTAAGCTATTTGGAACACCAACCCTTATTCTTAAGCTGACACCAAATGATGAGTTGAAATTAACCATTCAACAAGTAGGGGTGTTCTCAAAAGAGGTAACAGCATGCAGGAGACTCTGGAGGTTGGAGAGAGCATGGTGCTATGGAGGTACAAAACTATTTCAGTGAAGCTAGACCAGAGATGGTAAGCTCAGGTCATCCAACTGCATTGGTGTGTTAAATTCCCTCTACAAAGAGACTATTTCCAGTAATGAGCAATGACTTCTTATACAATACAAGTCTATCTTTCGCCACTAAAGTGTTCCCTAGGTATTCACAATGATTTCTGGGTACCTCCTCCTTTTCATTCTCCTCTATATCATTTGGTATTACACAGCCCAAACTGAAGTTTTAAGAGCTGGTATAATTTTCCTTCCAAAGATCTCATGTCAAGTATCTCCAAATTGTTTGGAATCCAATTGAATAAATTATAATATATACGACTATCTTTTCTCTCCCAACCTATCATGAACTCTGAAATGATATGATGTCTCACTCCGAAATTACTTAGCACTGTTGAAATGCCAACTAATTCTTCCTGGTTGGCCAGAAATGAGTACAGGATGGCAGTTCCCCCAGGAAATTTTCTCCTCTGGGAAATGAAGCTGTTAGCAAAGCAAGTCAAGGACCTGTTAGACATTCTGCTGTTAACCAAATGAGACTTCCAGCAGATGTCTGGAGAGTTGAAATCCCCATCACTACTCTGTCTTTTCTCTGCACTGATTTTACAATCTGTGTCTGGTAATACACCATACATTTCCTCCATGTGTCCCAGTGTACTCTCATAAAGATAGCACTTCTCTGTTCTTCATTTGTCCTAATCCATATGCTCCTGCCCTCAGGTCTGGGGATTTCCATATGAATGTACATCTTCATGACATTTACCCCTCCTCTGCCTCCTGTCTAAGCAGTCTGTTTCTTTAGGGGTGGATATAACCTTCTATTACAATGTTGTGATACCCTTCCATTGAATTATAATATAGAGGTCTAGTCCACAAAATCCAGGTAGTCGTTACAAACTCACCCCATTCTTGCTGGCCTATCTCCAATGCATGTATCAAAAACAAAAACAAAAACAGAAGCAAAAGCAACAAAAACAAAAACAAACAAACAAACTCTTTTATGTTCTCAACTGCTCTCCGATAAAAATTACCAGGAATTCAGGTTTAAACTCTGTGTTCCTTGCTACTCTAGACCAGAAGCAGGGACCTCTTCTCAGATGCTATTAGAAATGCAGAATCTCCGGCATCATCCCAGACCTACTAAATTGAAATCTGCATATTAACAAGATCCCCAGGAGATTTACATTAAATGCATATTAAATTTGCAGAGCACTACTCTATGGCACCAGATTTCCCCTGTATATCTACAACTTATTCTCACTTCCACATGCCATAAAGCCTTCTGGATCAGCTTCAGCTGGTCTCTCTGCAAGCTCACAAAAGGTTATCAACCTCTGTCCACATCCATCCTTACGATACAGAGAAGACAACTGATTCATTTGGCATTTAAATATGTGACACTGTTTACACCATGTTTTCTCCATGTAGCAGGCATAATTGTACCACTTTCTTGACTTTAGCGTATCTGGTTTCCACTACATACAACCTCCAGAAAGGTATCATATCAGAGCATGCTACCTGTTTTGTAATATTTACAAGATATTGTTAAACTTTCTTACCTGTTTATATATATATATATATATTTTTTTTTAATTTAATATGTTAGAAAACTTAATTTTATCTTAAAATATATCAGTTGTTATGACTAGAAGATAACTTTAAGTATATCTCCCCCCGATCAAAAACCAAAAACAAACTGGCATTATTAAATTCTAGTTAGATACTGTTCTCTGCTAAAAATTCTGAGCCTAAGGCCTTTTCTTTGTTAAACAGAGAGAGTGTGAAGTATTAAAGACATGTTAAAGATATATGGCTCCAAACAAAGTTTTTTCCTCTTTGATGTAATGTGAAGCCTTGAAAGACTAGAAAAGGGAATGTTCTGCATGCAATGTGTCTCAAATGTTATTAGTAACTAAAATTAATCTTCCAGTTGAGTCTTTGGAAAACACTGTGCTGTTCAACTAAGACTGCTTGTCACTTAAGGCCTGCAGTAATTGCTAATAGAGTTAAGGTTATAAATCTGAGGGAAGTGTGTCTACCTTAATTAATTGTATCAGAGGAAAATTTTTAGTCACTTCTCAGAGATGATGCTTCCTTGACATATACACGGAATTTCAAAGTAACCAGTGGTCATGAGTGACAAGTGACTTGTATTGGTGTGTTTGCTACCATAAAATAGGGAGCCTTCTTATCAAAATGAGACTTATAGTTTCAAATTCAGTGTGAAATCTTTCTTTGTGCTGGGCACACATTTGGAAACAACCTCTCTATTCTGCTAAGATCTCAGTGTTTATACTGGTACATTTTCCACACTGACAAGTAATGTACAAGGGCAGAACAAAACATCACCACAGCCTTGCAAAAGCTTTATAATAACATTGTATTGCTTTGAACCATTCAATCAATTGTAGACATGGTTTAAATGTACAGAAAAACTAAATGCAATACCATGGGAAAAAAATGAAAAGTATTTTGCAGCCTAACTTCAGCATAAAGAGTTCAGGAGCATATTTTTTTTAAGAGAAAAAAGTTACACCTAGGCTCCCTGGATTATTATATTTCTAGTATGGCTATAATAATTTCTCTTTAAAGATTCAGAGACCCAGCATTTCACTCAACAAAGCATGTTTTATGCTAATTAAAAGTGCCCAAGAAGTCATGAATTCCCTATGATCTTTATGGAGAGAAATCAATACCTGTATCTATTTCTATAAAACTCCAGGGTTTTACTGGTGGATATTAGAATCCAGAAAGGTAGGCTTTTATGTTGTGTTTCTTGTAATAATGAGCAATCTAGGGTCAAATAGAAGTCTCATGCAGAGTACAGAATAAAAGAGTAACTATAAACCATTGAAAAATAAATGCAGAATCAGATATTTGTAATGCTGCTTAAAGCAAGGCTAATCTTTATTCAACATTTTTTACTCACATATAAGACTCCCATTGTGTGCTGTCTTAGCAATGGATATATTACTGAGGTTCTAAAAACTCAGTATTAATGCAAAGAATTATGGTTTTACAACTCAGTAGGGGAATGAATGTATGCACACAGACACACAGACACATAGACCCCAATAATTGCTATCTCTAGCAGCATTTATTTTAATAGGAGCCCTAAAGAGTCTTGGTTTTGCCGCAATTCAAAACAGCTGAAATGTGTTGAGGAGGAGTACTGGCTAATACCTACAGGCTCACCCAAGAGTAAGTGACATGGATAGCTAAGATATCTCACTGCATGACTCTAGCGGATACCATTCAGATTGGCCACAATCATAATACTAATCATCATTACAAAACTCAAAAGTGTATTTAATCATGTTTGATTTTGTGTCCAGTAAAATTACAACATAATAGTCTAACTGTAGCATTGACTGACATCACAATAGAATGAGTTCCTAGAGATTCCTAATGTGTTCTCAGCAGATTTTTCTGAAGGGTGGGAAGAGGCATGATTCAATGAAGAAGTGTGTTCTAAGACATCTTCACATTTTATATTTGTTTGAATATTAAGTTCAGTATTATAACTGCTGTTATATCATTTTTTTCCTGAAATGCAAGTGTTTCAAGATAATGATGGAATTATTTCCAGATTCCACTTGTGATAACTCATGCATTACCAATTGACTGATAAAATTGGTGGTTCCATAGGAAGACATGAGGCATATAAAACACGCACATCCCATCAACATCAAAAACAGAGTGAAATGATAAAATGTCATACTGCTTTCAGAAAATTAAAAGAAAGTCAGTGAGTGTGTAATACAGGGTTATATCATCTCCCGGGTACTTGTCTTGATTTGTCATTGCCAATCAGCTGCCAGTAACTCATATTAATCATAGATGAAGGTAGGATTTAGGATTTTTTTTTCTTCTGATTGCTGTCCTAAGTTTACCCAACAGAGGCTATTGTTAGTACCTTAGCGCCTTAGAATTTATTCACAGTGCTGGGATGTGTTCTGAAGTCCTCCAGGAAAAAGGGCTTCAAAATATACCTTTCCCTGTCCCTCTTGTTGAGAGCTCCTTTTTTGTGAGCCGGTAGGAAGTAGCATCGACAAATCTGTGCTCTTTGATAATTGGCACATACAGGATCCCTGTGCATTCTGGTCCCTGCTGACTCAGGAGAAAGAAGATGACAGGGGGCGGTGTCTTGGGCGGGCCGTTTGTGCTCCGGCTGCATGCCGAACACAGCTCCTGGGCAGCCATCATTTGTAGACTATCTTTTCATTGGAAAGTAGGCCTTCACCTTTGGCAGGTGGCTCTATTATACTAAGCAGCTCACAAATCTGGTGGAGAAGCGCCTCAAACTTTCTTTGAATGGTTGTGTTCCACATTCATAGGTGGTGTTCAGAAAACCTGCATGGGAGCAATAATTGTGTTCTCTTTAGAGGCAGTGGTGTGCCCTGAAAAGCTCACATGGAAAAGCCATGTGTGGCCCCTAAAGCCATCCGCCACAGTTGTAATGGAACACACCAGAAGTCATAATAATGAAATGCTTGGCGGATTTTTCTCTCAGTTCCCTAATGATGAAGCTTATATTTTTTACAGCCATTTGAAGTTTTTTGGTTTTTTTTTTGTTTTTGTTTTTTTAAGATTTGTTATTTCTCTCAGCATGAAAGCATGTCATGTGGGTAGTTTACATAGTCATGGGATGTCAGGGTTTAGTTTTATCTTATTTTCATGTTAGCTATCATTATGATCCAGTTTTACCAGCAAGCTTTGGTCCAAGATGTCTTGAAAGGAATGCACCAATATTTCCTACCTCAAAATGTCTCTCCTTATCAATATCTGAAATCCACAATTAGAGATTGATTTTCAGTATATGCAGATGTCTACACCCTTAAGATTTATTTATTAAAATAAAAAGGTACCAGAAATGGGTAAACAATAAAGTTGTTCCTTAGTTCAGTTCAGTAACATGTACTGAGCATCTCTTGGGTATCACAAACTCTGCTGGGCCCCAGTAATGCAAGGAGTGGATAGAGACTCACTTCCCTTTCAAGCAGCCACCCTAAAGTTTAGGCTGGATCTTGGGACTAGGTTGGGAACAATGTACATGTTTGGAAACAAGAGTGAAGAGAAAACAGGTTTAACTTCCCTCACAATTTTAACAAGAGATAGATTCAGTTACATTTACTTAAATTGTGCCCTTGACAGCTGCTTGTCATATGTCATTTGATTCCTAATATGCTTTATGTACATTCAGTAATAAGCTTAGGCCTAAAAAGAATAAAGGGATGAGAAAAAAAAACACTCAGAGTTATATAGCAGTTATTTAATGTTTAGAGGGCTGGTGGAATATATCAAATACCTAATGTTGAAGGATGACCCACTATCAAGCCATATTGCCAGGTACCATAAACAGATATAAATTGTCAGAGCAGCAAAAGTACACAGTGACCCTGTGTTCAACTAAGCACAGCATTCACTCTAGTAGTTAACCTTTGACTGTAGTAGTAAATTAATGCAGATCTCCAAAAAACACTCCTAGGCAAAAATCACTCTGGAAACACTGATGCATAATAATAAAAGTCTAACAGTGACTTGACCTCCCAAAGCTTATGGCTAGGGGAGGTATCCTGTAGTGTTGAACTAGGGAGGAGCATATGTTCATTAGGAAGGTTATTGAACACTAGACATCTTCTATTTTATGGTTAAATTCTGCCACAGCCCAAGAACAGCAACTTGTGTTATAAAGACAACAATGTCAGGTGTTCCAACCTATTTTAGTAACACCCCTTTATTACTGAAAGTGCCTCTGGTAAATGCCCAAATTGCCTATTTGCACTAAATAAAATGTCACTTTGTGAATAAATTAGGCATTTTATGCTACCTTCTGTATGTCTAATGACATCCGTTGTAATATAATGTTTGCTTGTCTCTAGAGGCTGGCTCTAGAAATCAGCTTGCACCTGTGGCTTTTGGGAGATATTAAGTAGAGCTTTTTTGTACTACTTTCCTGTGGCAGAATGTCAGTGATATTCAAGGGAAGACTTGAAAAATATTACCAGAGTATTTCTTGTACACCTCTAGGGTTTAGAGTTTTGAATTTACATGGACCTTTTGACATGTCGTGGTCCCTGTCCAATGGGAGTTACTAGCAGCTTGTAGTTCATATTCTTCACCTTGATTCACCCTGTGAACAACCAGAGTCAGATCATGCTGTGTGCTTGGCATAACTGTGACTTTTTTTCAGATGGTCTGGTTTTGCATTTATCTGTTGTTGCTTCTATCCCTGAAACAACTCAGTTTCTAGTTTCCTTTTCTATGTACCTTAATTTCAAACAAAAACTACAAATTTAGCATGACCACCAGAAGGGAAGGATGCATCTGTATGCAGTGTATAATGATCCAAATAAATCCTTGGAGTTGCAAAAGTTATCCAGTTCTCATGTCACTATGTCAACACCCAAAGAAATTTCTTCTGGTGGCTTTCTTGACCCTATAGATGCCAAAACACCAAAGTTGTGGGCTGATTTGGTGAAAGAAATTCCCTTAACAGAATGGTCCAGAGAGAACTTTCACACAGAAGTGTAAGGTACAAAGCATTTGTATTCAGCATTTCTTTTCTTCCTCTTTGATTTGACTTGACTAGAACTGGTAAAAGTGGAGATGCAGGTAAATGGTACCCTAAATGCCTCATCATCTAAAAGAGAAAAACTATAAAAACAGTTACAGTTGTTCCTTGGCACACTTGACTCTATAAGAATTTTGAATAATAGCAATTGATAACATAAATTGAGTATTTACCATGTGCTAGTAATTATCTAAGGCATTTTGCACGAATTATCTCTGAGTAGTTACAACTACCTACTGAGATAGGTAATATTATTGTCCTGGTTTTTCAACAGAAGAAGAAATTGGTACTGTACCATGCTACATCAAAATTAGGACAAGTCTCCTTGTTAAGTCATACACTTTGCATTACAAATTTTCCTTTTAAGTTGGAGAGTTGCACAGTATGTTCTTTATAAGCATAAGTGGTGGAGTCAGAGAACCTTAGTTTGAATACTCTCTGTGCCACTAACTCTTTAATTGATCTTAGGTAACATTCAGAATCTTTTCCGTTGCCAGTTACAGAGTCACACAGGCTCGCACACAAAGAAATATTGGGAGAAGAAAAATTTATTCCTCATAGAACAGAAATTGCCAAAGTAATGCAGTTTTCGGGCATGATTAGCTTCAAGATTTCAACAGCATCACCAAGACCCAGTCTCTATTTATATTCCAGCTCTCTTCTCCTTCTTGTTTTTTTTTTCAAGTTTATTTTAATGTTTATTTATTTTTGAGAGAGAGAAACAGAGTATGAACAGGGGAGGGGCAGAGAGAGAGAGAGGGAGACACAGAATCTGAAGGAGGCTCCAGGCTCTGAGCTATCAGCATAGAGCCCAATGCAGGGCTCTACCTCAGACTGCGAGATCATGACCTGAACCAAAGTTAGATGCTTAACTGACTGAGTCACCCAAGCACCCCTCTCTTCTCCTTCTTGTTGACTTCATTATTAGGCTTCACTTGGTGACCTGATGGAGGTTAGGAATCCCAGTCCTAAACGTTCCCAGGTTCAAGCTCAGTAGGAAAAAACAAACAAACACCTCAGCCCACTAGTTTGGAAAAAAAAAATCTTAAGCCTCATAGATGCATTTTTGAGCTAGTAACTGAAGCCAGGGGAATGCAATGCATTGATTTGCCAGTATAAGTCTGGGTCACATGCTCTTTCCTAGAGCTCCAACTGAAATACCTATAATAAGAGAGGATGTGAATGGTCCACCAGTGGAATATCGGATTGTTCTTGTTGGGAAAGAAAAGTGGGAGGGGGGTGGAGGAATTGATTCTGAGCATCAGAAACAACAAAAGTCCAATACAACTTGGGTTATCTCTTCATCTCTCTGAACATCATTAATAACTACTTCACAGAGTTGTGAGAATCCAAATAGTATGTGAAATACAAGCCTGGTATCTAGTTTAATTGGCTTCTCCAATTCTTGCTTCTCTTCTTTCTCTCCTTTTCTCTTCCTCTTATCCCTCATTTTTATTTTTATTTCTTTTTTTCTTTACCATTACCACCATCATCACCATCATATCTGTAAATCATTTACTGCTGGATCTGGCCTATGGCAAGCACTCCTATAAAAGACCCTTCCAGAAGGAATTGAGTAGAGAAAATCTGATAGTAGCTTAACATGTAATTCCTGGAAGTCAAGCTCCTCAAAAGAGGTATCCTGGATCTCATCTAAATATCACATCTAAGTATATTTAAAATTGCGTACACAATACTGTACACATTACTGCTGGCTTAGAAATCATCTAATCTTTTGTAAAATCCAGGTTCTGGTGTTAAAGGTTATTTCCTCCCATTGTCAAGTCTCCCAGTCTTGGAGCAGCAACCACAGAAAACTGTTTCACACCTTATAGGTTGTCTCCTAGAAAACAGAGTGAACCCCAACCTAGCACATACATCGCTCTTAAGTTTTCATAACACATCTACATGAAAATTATACATTTTGTGATTTATAACAAAATTATAGAAGACAATCATGTTCCCTGTCTTTATCTCTGATTGGATACATCATATAAGCCATGCTTTATTACCAATCCCCAAATGATGTGATTGGATTATAAATGCTAAAATTCACAACTTCTTCATCATTGCAAAATAGCAACCTGATTAGTAAAAATATACTTAGTGTTTAAACCCAGTCACCACCTTTTCTGAACATTAAAGTTCAGCATACATTTCAGTTCAAATTGACAAGTGTACAGTGAGTACCTCCTTGACTTTCCTTAATTTCCAAAATAAAATCCTGGCATAGGGATTTACCGGTCCAGGATGGATCAGTTGTATATCCCAGGACACATAAATGTAGTCCCAGAAAAGGGACATTGCATCGATCTACTGTCCCCTGGGTAATCACGGGGGATTGGTTGAAAGCACACTTCCAAAAAAAGAAAGAGAAATGGTTCTGGACAGAGAACACTGTTTCATCTGTATCTACCTCCAATACAAACTTCTCAGAAGATATGTATGTGTGTGTGTGTATAATTTCAGCTTTATTGAGGTATAACTGAAAAAATTATAAGATACTTTTTAAAAATTATAAGATATTTAAAGTGTACATCCTGATGATTTGACATATGTGTACACTGTGAAAGCATTCCTTCCATCCAGTTTACATATATGAAACCATTTAAGCTCTACTTTCTTATCAAATTTGAATTATACAACACAATGTTATCAACTCTAGTTATGACCTTACAAATTAGATCCTCAGATTTTATTAATCTTATAGCCAAAAGTTTGTACCCCTTATTAACCTCTACCTATTTCTCCCACCTCCAGCCCTTGGAAGTCAGGTTCCTACTTTCTCTGTCTATCAATTTGACTCTATTTTAGATTCTACACATAAGTAATACCAGGAAGTATTTGTCCATATCTGTCTGTCTTATGTCATTTAGCATAATGCCCTCAAGGTCCATCTATGTTGTCATAAACAGCAGGATTTCCTTCCTTCTCATGGCTGAATAATACTTTCTTGTATACACACATAGACATAGACACACATACACACATGCACACGTCACGTTTTCTTTATCCATTCATTCCTTTGACAAACACTTAGGTTGTTTCCACACCTTTAGTATTGTGAATAATGTTACAGTGAACATGGGAGTGCTGATATCTGTTTAATACCTTGATTTCACCTTTTTATACCCAGTACTGGGATTGCTAGATCATATAGTAGTTTGATTTTTAATTTTTGAAGAATCTCCACTTTGTTTTCCATAGTGGCTGCACCAATTTACATTCATACCAACAGTGTACAAGTGTTCCTTTTTCTCCAAATACTCACCAACACTTTTTTCTTTTTGATGATAGCCATCCTAACAAGTATAAAGTGATATCTCATTGTAGTTTTGATTTGCATTTCTCTCATGATTAATGATGTTGAGCAACTCTGTGTGTATCTTTTAACTGGGTACATTTTTCTTTTTGGATGTTTGTCTTCTCTGGAAATATATCTAATCAGTTCTTCTGCCCATTTTTAAACTGATTGCTTGTTTGTTTGTTTTTCCTATTGAATTGTGCGAGTTCTTTATGTATTTTGGATATTAACCCCGTATCAGATATATGATTTGCAAATATTTCTCCCATTCCATAGACTGCCTTTACATTTTCTTAATGACTTTCTCTGTTGTGCAGAAGTTTTTCAGTCTGTTGTAGATTTTTCTAGATTTCAAAAGTTATGGATTTCTTTGGAGGGAAACAGCCATAAACAAAACTTACCACCTTCCTTTCCATATGTCTAAAATACCATTCTTCCTTTAACAAACAGCCCAACTTTCCTTTGCTCTTGGTGTCAGATCCAAAAAACATCACTGCCAAGATCAATGTCAAAGAACCTACTCCCTATGTCTTCTTTTAGGATTTTCATCATTTCATGTCTTATATACTCTTTAGTCCATTTTAAGTAGATTTTTGGGTATGATATAATATAGGAGTCCAGGTTAATTCTTTTGCTTTTGACTTTCTGGTTTTCCCAGTACCATTTCTTGAAGACATTGTCTCTACTGTATATTCTTGACTCCTTTTTCATGAATCAGTTGACTGCATAGACATGAGTTCATTTCTGGGCTCTCTATTTTGTTTTGTTAACCTGTATGTCTCTTCATGCCAGTATCAAGTGTTTTGATTACTGTAACTTTTCAATATAGTTTGAAATTAGGGAGTATGATGCTAAAATTTATTTTTACTGTCTTGTCAAAATACCAATTACATCTTCATTTAGAGTTATTCATTCCAACATTAAATAGTCATCAAGAATTACCTCAAAAAGGATTTGTTTTTTGTCTTTGTGTGAAAGATTTAATTCTAAGATTTTATGTGTTTTAAATAGTTGTGATTTTTCTTTGGTTTGAGATACTCTTGAACAGAACTAACCACTTTCCTTTCTATGTGTCTAATACTACATCCTTCCCCATTTGGCTTAACTTTTCCTTTCCCAAGCATATGTAGCTAGTAATGTGGAACACAAATACTATGTTGCCTTTTTAATTATTTTTTGAATGTGTGTGTCCTACCCTCTGAATTGGATTATGAGTCAAGGGAGAACAATGAATTCCAGTCTTCTCTGTAACCTTGGTATTGAGCCCCAAATTTTTTATAAAGATTTTTCTTCAGCTGCAGCAAATGTTGGAAATAATAATAGTGACAGCATATTGAGCTTCCACTATGTATTGTGAACCGAGATGAGCATTTGATAATCATTCATATATAATTCTCAAGAAACACTAGCCAGGCAATTATTATTATCTTTGTTTTAAATGTACAGAAACTGAGACTAAAATGATAAAGACACCAGTCCAAGATGGCCCATGCAACTCCATACTCTTGTTTCTTTAATATCCAAAGACTGTTACTAATTACCTATTAAATCTCAAAGCCTTTGAATATGTTTCTTCACAATGAGAAAACAGTGTGTTTGTAAACTCATCACTACTCTGAGAGGTGTAAGATTCTTAAATCACAACATGTGTTGAGGCCCACATTGAACCCCTAACATCTAAGCCTTTTGATGAACCTCTTTAATAACCTTCACACATCAATATTATTGCACTTTGGGGTGTCTGCTAAACCATGAACAAATTATGGATAAATATTATGTTGTATTAATTTTTTTCTCAAAACTTGGTACAGTGTCTGACGTATTATAGCAGGTATTGAATAGATAGTGCTTGCATATATAACTAAAAGAACAAATCAATAAATCCATTCAACTCTTCATAAATGCAACAATGAATAAAGAAGAGGTTAGATGGTGCTACAGATATTTGTGTACAAAATATCATCTAATCTGGCGTGGATAAATATTAGCAATAAGTGACTTTCCTAGACTCTTAACCACCTTGGGCCTTGGTAGAACACTACACCAAGCACTCTCTAGGGCTGATTGCCAACATACTGCTGCCAACACAGTGCCCAAATCCTTTGACTTGCATTTATTAATACCTTATTATGTATTCTATATCTACAGCTTACCTTTAATTTATGTACTTGAATCCTGAGCTTTGCTATCAGCCGTGAATGTTTTCATGTGACATAAACAAATGTGAACATTTAAACAAGCAACAGATTACCCAACAGTGAAATGTACTCACCACTTCTAAAGCAGGTATCAAACCAACATCTTCTGAGTATTGAGTTAGCAGACAACTCGGCCAGAGTTGTCAGAGTTTGAGTATGTGCCCTTCTACCTAATAAGCATATGGAGAACCTCGTATGTTGCCAGCAGGCCTGGACATATAATAAAGGGAGAATCATGTAACTCAGAGGGAACACTTCTGACTGCTAGTAAACTCATCTCTTCAGTGTAGGTTGGAGAAGAGCTGTTGTGGAGTTCCTAACTCGTGAATATGGTTTCCTCCAAATATTCTTAAATTCTATTTTACTTACTCCAGCCCTAAAAATCTGTAATAAAACTGAAAATATTATTATCTCTTCAGTGACTGTTTAAGTCTCTACTTGAATGATGATGTGTCTCTCTAACAATATTTTAATGTAGCTGAAAAAGTCCAGGGTAAGTCGCCTTACCTGATCTTACTAGATGGAAGATGCATTCACTTTTGTATATTTGTTTTCTTTTTGCTTAATATGGAGTTACCATATCCAAACTCAAAGCCTGAAATGTTTCAGATCGTTCAAAATAAGATTTTGAATAATTACATGAGCTAATAGATGTGGCTCAGTATTCTCATTCATAAAATGATGCTATTTTTGTTACCATTTTATATGTATATATGTATGGATAAAAACTTACATTTATTTATAAAATAACTATTTACTGATTATGCATAATGCCAAATTTATATAATTCTATAATTCATCTCTATGTATATGACCTCTAGCTACATAAAGGAATATTATAGTGAGCAACAATGCAATATGAATGAACAATATATAACACTAATGCATTACCATTATTAGATAATAAAATAATGTTTGCCATTATCACCTAGCCTAGACTGATATACAGAAATCAAAAAATAAATACAATATGGCTCTGATATTTCCTCCTCCTCTTCCTCTTCCTCCATCTCAGTCTCCATTTCTGTCTCTCTCTCTTGTGCATGCACACAGACACATGCAGAGCTTAATTTATATATGGTTGGTTGGCAGCTGGATTCAACCTAAAGCAAAGTTTGTATAAATCAGTATCTTCAGAAAATTAAAAGTGGTTGAACATACAACCACAAAAACACATAAAAAAATATTGTGTATACTTGTATGACTTTGCTGCTATCATCCTACAATCGCAGTCAGAGCTTCATTAGGGATTTAGCTAAATGTTCATTTGGCAGTGACTTCCTATTTGAATAGTAGAGAGTAAGACTTTCAGGATGTTGTGAATTCTATGCTTTTGCTGATAGATACACTTGCTGTCCTCATAATTGGTTTATCCCAATAGATAGCCTCCTCAGAGACCATGCAGTCACGGAAAATATCACCCAATTTCCTTCCAAGAATTGTTGGAAGGTTTAATCAAGAAATGTTTGTGAGGTGCATTGGGGAGGGAAGTACTCTCCAGAGGCAGAGAGAAATGATTATTACTGGAATTAGTCTTTACAAAAATCTCTAATCATCACCCAAACAAGATGAAGAGATGATGGAAAAAATCCTATGCAAATTAGGAACCAAAATTTCCAAATACATTTTTTTTCTTTAATTAGAGCACATTTTTTTCCTTTTAATGTTAGTTGCCACTGGGGGTCTAATATTTTAGATGAGTTTTTAGAACAAAAAGAACATTAAAATTAAGGATTTGGACTTCATTCATTCTATGCTCTACAATTCCAACTTGCCTATAATTTCCTTCTTTACACATGCAATGTAGAGATGGTTGTTTTTCACAGACCCTGCTTTTCTACTAATTAGTTGTCAGAATTAAGTTTGTAATTACCCAATTGAAATATTTTAAGAAAATGTGTCATGTATCAGAAAAATAATTGAAATGCATAATTTGAGAAAGAATGTGGTTCCTGTCTTGTACAGTGTAATAATTTGAGTATTTATAGCAAGTGAGAGGGATCAGATTCAAACTAACTTAAGCAAAAGTGTAGATTTATTATAATGATCTTTAAGTCACTCATGAAAACCAAGAATAAGAATATGACTGGGCCTGAAGACTTATTGAAATAACAAACTCAAACACATTTAGGACTTACTTTCCATACTTTGTGTCTTCTCTGTACTCATAAGCCTTTCTTTTCTTTCACTCTGTAATAAGATTTTCTATGTTCCCTTAGTCCTTGTGGAAGAAAACCTGATTGTCAAGAATTGCATCTCACATTCTAGGCTCTTCAAAAGAGACTGACACACTTTTTCCTGTGTCAGTTCCAGAATTCCTAGAGAGGGACTCCTAGTTCCAGGCCAGGTTGGGTGCCTACATTTAACTGATCAACTGTAGTTAGATGGGGTTTCCCTGGGAACTAACCTAACTGTTCTTAAAATAATCACATAGATGGAGTAAATGTTTAGGGGCTATCTCCAGTTACAAGTGCTTGGGAGACAATTCTCTAAGGACTTACTACATACATTTAAAAGATAATATTTCTAAAACATTCCACAGGTTGCTTTTCTAAATGTAGAATGGGGAAAAATCATACAATTAAATAATATTATATTTAACCGTCTAAAAATAGCTTGATCTAACTTAATCCCAAAAGCATAAGAGTGTAATTTTTCTACTTGGTAAAATATCATTATTACATAAGGGTGATAGCCTCAAAAGAGTGAAAAACTCAAAGCTATCCATGGATGATAATCTACAAATTATTATGAGAATACCGAGGAGAAACAAAGCCCTGTTAGGAGTGAGCGGCAATCATAAATGGCTTCCCAAAGGAGTCAACCTCTCAACCACATCTACAATGATAAGTAAAAGTTATTCAGATAAAGAAATGGAAAACTATCATGGCAGATAAGCAGGAGCAGATGATGTAGGAGCTTGAAAACCTAGCTAAAGAGCTCAGGTTTTTCTAAAAATTCCTAAGAAGAGACCACGGGAGTGGCATGATCCATTTTGCCCAGAACTAGGTCTGAGTTACATTTCCTACAAGCACAGTCATAGAGAGTTGGTTTCTAAGTAACTTTTCAAGTAATTAAGTAAGCGAGGATAGTTTTGCAGGGTGGTGGGGGGGGGGGGGGGTGGAGAAAAGGTAGTCCAGCACATTCTGTCAGGTCCTAATTATACAATACCCCTGTACCACGCCCACACACTTCTGCAGGTGGAAAAAAATCTGCTAGTTTCAAGAAACAATTGTGTTCAATAAAAAAAAAATAAAAAATAAACAGAATTAACTATTTGGACGTCTTCCTTGTTCCAAGAATGCAGAACACTTTACCATATTCCCCTTCCTTTGTATCGCTCACCCCACCAGACCTTGGCTTTCAATTATAGTCAGGCTAAATTGCCTGCCTTCCCTGCCTTCACTCATCATAAAGTCATTTGAATTTGCTCTTGGGAATTTTCATGCCCAGGACCGACTCTTTCTCCCTATCTGCCAGAATCTATGGTTCTCATTATTAAAAACTCAGTTTGAGGCCATTCCTCCTGGGGCTGCTCATTACATTAGATAGGGGATGTGTGGGACTCTCCTTCTGTCAGTCCCAACCATCTCCTCTAAAGCATTCATGATATGTGAGTGCATTTTTGTTCCTAATATTTTTGTGTGTGCATTCTTCTTAAAATACCCAGAGCTAAAACCTCAAAGCATTGTGATATGCCCTCTCAAAAATGTTTATTAAGTTGAATGATACTAACTTTAATCACAGAAACAGCGAACAGACATGGTCTGCTTTCCTATGTGCACATTTTGTGCGAGTTTCAGAAATATTTCACACAACAGAAATATTATTTCTATTGCCACCTTGTAAAATGAGATGTGATGTTGTCATTTTCCAGTAGTAAAATGTATTGGCTTTAAACTCTAGCAGGTCCTGAGAAATTGGTCCATGAAATCAATGCATAATAATTTAATGAAAATCTATCTAAAAAGAAAAAAATAAAATCTAAGAGTTTTAAAATATATACAAAAACTAATTATCCATTACTTGTCCTCAGTGGTTGATTTGTTATAGCTAGCACCGGGGCCTCTTATTTGGAAAATAAAGAAAATCCCAAATTTAAAAACAAAAACAAAAAAAAAGTTTTTATCATTCTGCTTTTTCATATACAATCCGTTCATACTCATATGAACGGGTTCCTGTTCATATGTGCTGTATTTGTGTAAGGCCTTTCTCAATATAATGAAAGGTATCTACTAAAAAATGCAACTATGATTTAACAGAAAATACTTGTAAAATTAAAAGTCTACAACCATATTTTTTTTAATCCTCTAATAGCAAGGTTGGTCCCAAGCAATTACTATTTATTTATTTGTTGGCATTAAGAATGTCGTTAGGACTCCTGCCCTGAAGTGTGTGTGCACACGTGCACCCTCCATTTCTGTAGGATCTTTCAGTGCTCCCCAACCTCTGAACTCTTTCTTGAACCTATTTACACTCTCTAGGCTTAGCTGTTCCTACCGCTGTTCTCCCAACCCTTGCTTACACTTTGTTCTCTTCTCCCCTTCCCAGCCCTACCAGTGCTTATGTCACCAAACGATTGATGTTTTGTTCCAATCATGCAACATACTTGCAATTTAATAGGAATCTCCTGAAACATCATTTTCAACCTTAAGGCATGGCTGTTCAAGTAGCAATGAGGTACAATGGAAAAAGTACTAGAGGAGGAGACTCATTTCCTGTGTGCATTTTTTTAAAAGTTTATCTATTTATTTTGAGAGAGAAAGAGAGAGAGAGAGAGAGAGAGAGAGAGAGAGAGAGAAAATGTGCAGGTGGGGGAGGGGCAGAGAGAGAGGGAGAAAGAGAATCCCAACCAGTCTCTACGCTGTCAGTGCAGAGCCCGACACAGGGTTTGAACTCATGAACTGTGAGATCATGGCCTGAGCTCAAATCAA
This sequence comes from Prionailurus viverrinus, assembly GCF_022837055.1. Classification (NCBI taxonomy): domain Eukaryota; kingdom Metazoa; phylum Chordata; class Mammalia; order Carnivora; family Felidae; genus Prionailurus; species Prionailurus viverrinus. Next base: position 183,531,456 of record NC_062561.1, on the reverse strand, counting down.
CTGTCAGATGCTCAAATGACTAAGTCACCCAGGTGCTGCTCCTATATGCATGTTTTATGTGAGGTTTAGAAACATTTCACAAAACAAGAAGATTTCTGCTTTTGCCATCTTGGAAAATGGGATTGTGTTTTGAAAAAATATTATAATCACAATCTCAAGAATCTCATCAGTTATAACCTAAGGTAAGGAATTAATACTCTCCAGGATTGTCTCTTTCTTTACATCAAACCAATGGTTTTACTAATGTATTTCTTTCTTTCTTTCTTTCTTTTTTTTAAAGTAGACTTTATGTTGTAGAGCAGTTTTAGGTTCACAGCGAAATTACAGGGAAGATACAGAGATTTTCCCTATATCCCCTGCTCCTACACATGCATAGCCTTCCCCATTATCAACATCCCCCACTACACTGGTGCATTTGTTACAAGCGATTAACCTACATATTATTATCAACCAAAGTTCTTAATTTATATTAGGGTTCACTCTTGGTTTTTTACATCGTATGGACTTGGACAAGCATATAATATTTATCCACCATTATAAAATCCTACAGAGTAGTTTCACCGCCCTGAAAATCCTCCATTACAAATGTGTTTCTTGTCTTTCTTTTTACTTTGTTGTTTTTCTTTTTTGTTTTTGTGAAAGGGTGACACTCTCCCGTCATTTTAGTTTTAACCAAATCTTCTATTGACTCTGAATGTTTAAAGCAAAAAGGAGAATTACTCTATTTAATGAAGATGTGGAATATCTGAAAAGCCTGTCTCCTGGTGTCCATCTTGCCTCCTCACCCCAGACTCCTTCTTTATGCTGGTCAAAGAGACTTCTGTGGACTCACAGGAACATAGTCTGAAAACTACCACTAACCTACTCTCTACATGTCTTTAATTCGTGAAACATACCTGGGATGGAGCTGGGAAAGCAAACACTTGTTCAAAATGGTGCCTTTTAACACATTCTCATGGTAGTCGTTGAGATGATATTAGAAAGCCTTTGTTGTTAACAATATAAAAGCCGAATGCCAGCCTGCTCAACAGACCATTAGATCCATACAAAAGATACTCAGATGTTGATGCTACTTTGTGTTCTGGCGAATTCTCCCAACTGTCAACTAATGAATATACAGCTGTATCAACCTGGTGGGCCTTGGCTGTCCCCTCCTCCCACACCGCAGAACTGGAGCCTATTTGCTGTCCTCTGTCCTATGTCAGCCCTTCCTAATTTCCAAAGTGGGGATTTCAAGTGAGTTGTATATGCTACTTGAAGACTTGGCTCTACCCCATGTTCTGGACTTACAAGTAACAGAAAAATGGTCTTTCTCATGATAAAAAAAGAAAGCACCCAGACAACAATGCCGAAAGAAAGTTATTTAATAGAGTTATGAAGAGACATTCAACATCTAGAAGTCTACATAGATTTTACTTTTCTTGTTTGGTAAATATAACCTGTGATTCATTCTTAAAAACATTTGCTTGGACCCCATAGCTTTTGGAAAGTCAAACTTGACAGATGCTGCATACTTATGTATTCCATTCACAGATTTGCTAAGAAACTTGTCCTTATCATACCATGCATTTTGATATAGTAATTAACCACACAAAACAACACAGAGAATTTATGAACAGTTAATATAGACATGTGGGATGGACAATGACAACTGTTTCATTATGACATGTGCGGTAATTCTCATTTCAAGTAAACTGTCATTTTATATAGCATTTGAGGTTGGGATGATTGTGGCAGATATACATAATTTTATTTGATGTATAGCCACAGACAAGTGTCAAAATTAGGAGATCTGGAGGGAAAAGCTTTACTTTCAAGCCTCAGGGCACGTTTTAACACTACTTCAATCTTCAGTGCCATACATCTTCAGTGTCCTCTAATCCTTACTCTTCAACCTAGGCTTAGTTTGACTTTCAGGTTAGTAGCTGGGCCACAAACACCCCCATTTTCCTTTACTTTGGTTATCTCATGACACTTCCTCTCCTCCAAAATCCTATAATAGCAGTGACTGATATTATGTAATTCAGCAATCAATATCAGAGTATCTTTTAAAACTTGCTAATTATTTAACATCTTATTATCCTCCCCATATATATATATATATATATATATATATATATAAATTTTTTTTTCTTGTCCCACTCTTAGAAAGATTCTGTAAGGGGTCATTGGAAATAGTCATTCAGGGAGCCCTTCACAATTTTGCAAGGGATATTTATTGGAAAGAAGTGGAAATGGAAATGAAGATAAAGTCCAAGAAGATAAAATAGGGAACATAGATATAATCTGTGGGAGACATACTGAGAAAAGTATCTCATTTTAGAGCATGTGCTTCCATTCTGGTCCCGGGATCTCATAGAGTTAACTGTTTAACTTGAACATCATGTGTTAGCATCTCATAAAATTATGTTTAATGAAAGTCACTATCATTGCTGTTGCTCTTATCAGTGTCATTATATTTGTTATGGAATTGGCAGCCTTATTATTATTTTTTAATTATTGACTACAGGATACAGATCCAAAGTGATTTAAGTCCTTCCCTTTCATCCAGTGTTTTGTTTTGTTTTGTTTTGTTTTGTTTTGTTTCCCTAGAGGGTAGAATTAAAGTGACGATATTGATCAATGCTGTGTCTAAACAGTGAACTCTCCCCACTCTCATCATCCCTGAGTAATGCATTTGTGTAATGTGACTCAATGAAATAGTCCTTTAAATTATATATATATATGTATATATACATGCATATATATGTGTGTGTATATATATATATATACACATACATACATTCATACATATATATGGTATCTCTTCCTGAGATAAACTATTTTAAGGTATCTCTACTTATAGGTCTTTGCATACATGTGTGTGTTTTAATATATGTTTTGTTTAAAGAAATAGAAGTGACTGCGAATTTATGTGGAAAGCTTGGATTGTGATCCAAAAAGCATACTTTCTGTCTTATAAGTGAGATGATCGGTCTTGCATTTGTGCTGTCTCCCCCCAGTGAAATGAACAGCAACTGTGATAATTACTGAAAATCTATGTTTATATAAAACATACCAAATATAGACATTTGCTACTATCAACATATATGCTGGCTTTTATAAATGCACTTGGCATGTTTAGCAATTATCACTGAAAGTATTTCCATGAACTTGAATGTAGATGTTGAAAATCCTAACAAAATAAGAAAATACCATGTCGTCATTATTAATGTCTCAGAAATGTGTTTGTAATTCAATGAATTCAAAGTAAAGGTAGTTTTTGCCTTGAATACTTTATTCATTTTATCTTTAATTTTTATCTTATTAAAATTCTGCCTGAGCCTATTTTGATCACAAAATATACTGTTTTATTTCATTTTGTCAACTTCTCAACTATTAAGCTCAAAATACCACTGTGTCTGTCACATGATCAGCAAATGCTTACTTTCTAGGATGTATAAGATGCTTTTTTTTTTTTTTTATACTCACTGACAAGCAAAAAAGGACAGGCCTCAGAAGACTTACTTGCCACTTCTTTTCACTTTCTCCACTTCTTCTCTGCCCTTCTTTCCTCAGTGAAAGTAGATCTGATACTTATGATCTCTTTTTAATGAGCTAGAGGAGTTGATTATTGCCGTTTGAGTGTCTGTCTTGTCACATATGGGTTCGTTTAGGGCAGACAACACGTACATCTTCTTTACTATGGGCTCCTGGTATTTGCCACAAAGCCAAGTCTTAACAAATATGTTAGTTGAAAGAGCCAGTATTTTATTTTATTCACTTGTGTTGGGCCAAAACGGATTTCCTAATGGAGCAAAATCATACTACGCTTCACATAATGACTCTCTTTTTTTAAATTGTGCCACATGTTTATTTTATGCTCATTGGTATCTGATTTTCCAATACAGTGGCCAAGTTTCATTTTTCCACTTACTGGAGCTGCCCTCTGAGGCCCTCATCATTAATTGATATTTATTGAGCATTTGCTAGCGTGTGGCTTTGCACCGGTCCCTCTGTTTAAAATATTCCTCCCGAAATGTAAGAGTTTATCGTTCACATTAGACACAATCCTCCATCAGAAATGCATGGAAATTTCAAAACCAGCATTGGCTGGCCCCTAATTAATCAATACCGAACGCTGCTACTCGTCAGTTTGGGCTGGTTGCCTTCTCAGCCCTGACGGGAAGGCCCGGAGGAGTGTTGATTCGAAGATGTTCTGACTACAACTTATGCCGCTTAATAGCCATCATGCGGGAAATTTACGATCCTATATCACACTTTAGGGAAGCTTCTGCAACTTGCCAGCTCACTTTGTTTGCAGTAGTCAAAGCCCTAGAGGCATCAGCATTTAACTGTGATTTGAAATTGCTGAAGTGGGCCGTTCCACCAGGCTGGGGGCCTACACAGCAACTCTAATAACAGAAGGCGTCTATTTGGGAGGAAATAGCCAGACGTGCTCTATCCAGATTATCCCCAGTGAGAAGGCCTTATATGCCCAAAGAAACTGCTTTTCTCCCTTACCCCCCACTCCACCCTTTTTTCTTTTTGAGGATGGGGTACAAATGTAACCAGGGCTGACCTTGGGCTCAATGTATTTATTCATGGTTTGTTGAACCCTTGGTCAAGTTTCTGTGACTGTTATTAATCATTCAGATTCCAATTGTCAAACAGACAATTGGAACCCTTCTGCACAAAAGCTGAGTAAACAGGGTGCAGTTGGGGGGAAAGAGAAAGAGAATGAAAATGGAGGATTAAGGCAAATAAAATGGATTAATCCTTGACATGATCATTTATACCAGGACTAGGAGTCCAACAGAAGAGCTGTTGTAGATTATGTGTGTGATTAATCGCTGGCATAGTTTCATCAGTGACAAAATGATTAATAAAGTTTAGGACAAAAGCAAATTCTTTTGGATTTGCACCTAAGTGTGTGAAATCTAGCAAGGGCTTCTCATTCAGACCTTGGTTTCCTTGTAAAACAGGCAGACTTCTAATTCATATTTCTGATGCCCTAATTAGAAGAGAGCTTTATCTTTACAATAGATCCACTCTCCATTCGCTTGCAAAATGGTAGGGGGTTAGGAACAAGAACCCGTTTCTGAAAAGACTTCCCAGGGAGAGGTTTATTTGTGTTTAACTACCAAGAAGGATAAATACTGCTAGCCAGCAAATTAAGCAATATTCCCTCTAGCCCTTCTTCGCCCAAGTAAGAGATTGTGCATTTCAATACAAAATAAAATATCAACATCAGAGAAGGTATGGGAAAATGGATGGAGGCAAGAAAAGATATAAGCAATATAGCATTTTATTTCAGACTTTAATCACACTCCATTTCAATGGGGTATATGTCAGCTTGTGATATTCTTTCACATACTTCATATACTTCAACTCCTTAAGACTCACAATAACAAAATTTACTGTGGATAAACATCACTTGGGGCATGTGTAGGTATTTATATGCAGATCCCTGACCCCCTCCCCCAGAGATTAGTGTCAGTAGATGAAGAGGGGGAAGAGGGACAATGTGTACTCTGTATCTTAATAAACGTCTTCAGGTCAATCTGATGTATGTAGAGCTCAAAGAAGTTTCAAGAAATAATACTTGAAGGCAAAGCATGTTATTATGATTTTTTTTTTGTATGTGTGAAGAAACTAAGGATCAGAGAAACTAACTTAAGGTCAGAAAGTCAGACATCTTGAATGCTTTGACCGCTGTCCTTTTTTTCTTCTGCACTAAACACTTTGTATGAGAAGATTCCCAACACAGTCACAATAGACAGCCACAGAGGAATATGGTTTAAACAGTATAAAATAGTGCTTTCCAACATTGGCTACACATTGAAATCAACTTGGGAGTTTCAAAAATATGGATGACTGTGTCCTACTCTCATATACTTGATTTTATTGGTCTTGTGAGTAGTTTGGAAGATGGGGATTTTTAAAGATTGCCAAGTAATTAAAAGTGCAGATAAGTTTTGGGATCGCTGGTATGAATCTATGAATTAAGACAATATTCCTACATTGACCCATGCTTGTCATATGAAATAAGAGATGGCTTTCTATACTAGGACACTTTTAGTTTCAACAGTTAGGTATTTGTTTTAATGTATATTTTTTTAAATGTATTAATAAACCAAACCCTTTTTATGATACATATTCCTTAGGACAAAGCTAAATTAGGGATTTACATTTTTTAAAAGTGAGTTAATTAAAAATATATTAAGCAATTAATAGAAGTGGCAAAAAATATGGAAGCAGTATATAAATAACTGAAATTTAAAGCAAACTGGGTTAAATTATTATGCCTCTAAAAGGAGCCCATTTCATAAATGCAAGTAAGTTATTGAGATGATATCTAATCCCTTAATTATCTGATTAGTATATTAACATACTAAGAAGTCAACATGTTGTTAGGTATGACTTCTGAGAGGTCATATCCCAGGTAGGCAAAACCATGAAGCATCTGGGATGACAGAGAGGGACAGAAGCATGAATAGCAGGGAATGACTAGAAATAGTTTTACCTTCTTCACAAAAATGGGCCACCTGAACTTGAATATATCATATAGAGACGAGGTAGAGAGACGAAGGAGACAAGATATTCCTCCAAGTAATGCAAAACTTTAAGAAAAGAACTGAGATGATATTATTGAAAATAACACTAAAAGTCGGGGCGCCTGGGTGTCTCAGTTGGTTGGGCAGCCAACTTCGGCTTAGGTCATGATCTTGCGGTCCGTGAGTTCAAGCCCTGCGTCGGGCTCTGTGCTGACACCTCAGAGCCTGGAGCCTGCCTCTGTTTCTGTGTTTCCCTCTCTCTCTGCCCCTCCCCCATTCACTTTCTGTCTCTCTCTGCCTTTCAAAAATGACTAAATGTTAAAAACATTTTTTAAAATAAAAAAAATTTTAAAAAAGAAAATAACACTAAAAGTTATCTGAACTCTAAATACAAGAAGATAGCACAAGAAAATCTTAAAAGGCCTAAAGGATGAGAAAATGCCTAGCCAGATATTATAACATAAAATCACAATCATCACCACAATGATAATAACAGTGATAATAATATGACATAGTACTGGCAAAAGAACATCTGAGAAAGATCAGTGATACAAACACAATATCTAACAGTCTGTCCCAACATATTAATATTTAATATGTGGTAAGGATAAATAATGAATGCCTTGGCAAATGGCATTGGGACAATTAGCAAATAATAACATTATATCTCTAATTTGTCACACAAAAATAATTTCCAGGTGAAATAGAGATATACATATAAAAGAAAAAAGGTAAGAATATTTGAGAAAAAGTAGTAAAATATAAATACATATATGTAATATATTTGAATGGAGAAAATTTGCTTTCATGAAATCAGACAGAAACCATAAAGGAACATTTTAATACATATAACCATATAATAATTCAGTTATCAGAGGACAGAATTAGTGACAAATCAAAAATGGATAAAAATATTTGCAATTTATATTATAAAATGTTAATATATTTGGCATATAAATAAGTCATAAATCAGTAAGCAAAGGACAAATATGGTCAAAGGACAAATTGACCAAAAATGGTCAATAGATACTGATATGGAATTCTCAAAGAAAAAATATATTTATTAAACATAAAAAAATGCAAGTAATGAAATGTAAATTAAGGTAATGATGAAATGCATTTTTCTCAGCTTGGCAAAAATATTAAATTATAAATAGGTCATAGATAGTCAAAATAATTTTGGAGGACTATTGGCAATAAAGAGCAAAAGCACAATTTTATAAGACCTTTGATCTAACAGTTCTACTTTTAAGAACTGATCAGAGGAAGAAACAAATATCAACAGGAACAAAAATTTAATTCTAATATTGTTTATTTTCACATTAACTGGAGGATACATATCTAAGATCAGGGAGCCAGCATGGTCAAATTCTGGTGAGAGCTCGCTTCCTCCTGGATTGCATATGGCTGCCTTCTCGCTGAGTCCTCATGCTGAGGAGAGACAGGCTCCAGTGTGTCTTCCTCTTGTTGTCAGGGCATTAATTCTGAGGGCTCTAACCTCATGACATCATGTAACCTCCTAATACCTTCACCCTGGGGGCTTAGGACTTCAGATATATAAATTGGAGGAGGGAGATATATTCAGTCCATAGTAATGTTGTAAAAATATATAAATATGGGGAACTCCTTGAACAAAGAATGGCAAAACATTTATATTGCTGAACTTGGGTCTGGGTTACAGTCGGGCTCATAATATTACTTCCTCTCCTTTTTTGTATGTTTAAATTTTTTCATATATAAGTTCATTTTTAAATGTCTATGGTAGGGTAATACGTAATGACATGGGAAAGATTTTTAATATATTTAAAGAAATAAGCTAAAGAAACTTACATTGATCAAATCTGAAATTTTGGAGTGAAAAATGGCCAATCTTTGTGGCCTGTATCGGGGAAAAAACACCTCATATGATAAAATATCATAGCAGCAGTATTAGGGTTACAAATATTTTTTTTAATAATCTATCTTCAAAAAACACGTTACATTTTTAATTTTTTTTAATGTATTTTTAAATTTATTTTCGAGAGCAATAGAGACAGAGCATGAGCAGGGAAGGGGCAGAGAGTGGGAGACACAGAATCCGAATACACCCCAATACATGTTACATTTTTTAAATCTTTTTTTAAATCTTTATTTAGTTTTGAGAGACAGAGAGAGACAGAGCAGAGCAGAGAGAGAGGGAGACACAGAATCCGAAGCAGGCTCCAGGCTCTGAGCTGTCAGCACAGAGCCCAACGTGGGGCTTGAACTCATGAAACGTGAGATCATGACCTGAGCAGAAGTTGGCTGCTTAACTGACTGAGCCACCCAGGAGCCCCTGTGTTACATTTTTAATAAAAAAAAGTTATAGAAACAATGCTTGGTATCAATTTTTCACCTTGACATTTAAAGATACCAATTTTAAGTGGCCTTTTTTTTGACATTTATTAAGCACCTAATATTGTCAGGCATTGTGCTTGGAACTGTAGATAAAAAGATAAATATAACATAGCCTCTTGTCCTCATCATATTCACAGGGAAATTAGGTATACAAATTAAATAATTATGTCATTATAAATGCTATCATAGGAGGGTATGTAGACAGTCATGAGAACTCACAGAGAAAAGGGACATAATTTTAATTTACTTTAGATTTCCTAAAAAGCAAACAAGAAAAACTTAAAAACTGCTATAAGTAAACTACAAGATTTCTTGTCACGAAGAGGTTTGAGTTTTAAGTAGACCTTTCTGAGGCCATTCCTTGTGAACTGACACTTTGCCCAGAGCCATTCTACCTCTGGGCAAATCCATTTCTTCAGCTGTAGTTCTTGATTCCTAGACAGGTTCCATCAAGGCTGGAGAAAAACCAGTGATCTTGGGCAAGTGGAGATATTTCCAAGTGTGTGGGAATTAGTATGGGCCTTGATTAAGCCCTGATATTGCTAGAATATCTACAGTGATCCTACATTCCTTATAGTTATTATTAGAAAGAAATGAAATGAATCCAGTTTCAATATACCTTATCTATATGCAGAATACTTATCAAGGCTGAGTTGCACTATCTATTACAGTACTACTAGGCCAAGGACACGTGAAATTTGACTAAGTGCAAATTGCAGTATGTTTTAACTATAAAATACACTACAAATTTTGAAAACGTATGTATAGGGAATACACACACACACACACACACACACACACACACACATACCACTAAATAATTTTTATATTCCTTACGTGTTGAAATGATAATATTTTTGAATTTGGCTAATTAAAATATATTATTAAAATTAATTCCATTTGGGGGCACTTTGGCTCAGTTGGTTAAGCATCCGACTTCAGCTCAGGTCATGATCTCTCAGTCTGTGAGTTCAAGCCCCACGTCGGGCTCTGTGCTGACATCTCAGAGCCTGGAGACTGCTTCAGATTCTGTGTCTCCCTGTCTGTCTGACCCTCTACCACTCACTCTCTCTCTCTGTCTCTCAAAGATAAATAAATGTTAAAACAAAATCCATCTTTTTTTAACTTTTTAACTGGGAATTACTAGGAAATTTTAAATTACAGTGTGTGGTTTACATTTGTGGCTTCCAATTATAGTTCTATTGCCCTCAGGCAGTAGATTAAAAGCTTCAAGTAGATAAGCACCAAGATACCTCAGATGCTGCCATTTTATAAGTATTTTATTACATTTTAACAATTCTGTCTGGTGAGGATGGCATTTTACAAGTGAGAAAACCAGAATACATGGCCCATCAGCTCACTTCCCAAGCTTACTGAAAAGCATTAGATAACTTATTTTATTTGTTTTGTTTGTTCAGTCAAGTACTTGTTTTAGTACTTAAATACCATGTGAAAATGGGAACTATGCACCATCCACTCACTTGGCATGTTACTTTCTGTTCATATCTTCCATGTGATAAGGAACATACATGTAAACAAGGAAATTCATCAGTTCTAATACTCAACCTCTCTCCAAATCTCTCTTACAATACATAAATGTATGTATTTTTCTTACACACACACACACACCACTTTGAAAGAATTCTCTGTCATTTAAAATAGTCATTTAAAAATACAGTGTATGAAAAAAAATTTTAAAAAAAGGGGGTGCGCCTGGGTGGCTCAGTCGGTTGTGCACCCAACTTCGGCTCAGGTCATGATCTCGTGGTTTGTGAGTTCAGGCCCCGCGTCTGGCTCTGTGCTGATAGCTGGGAGCCTGGAGCCTGCTTCAGATTCTGTGTCTCCCTCTCTCTCTGCCCCTCCCCTGCTTGTGCTCTGTCTCTCTCTGTTGCTCAAAAATGAATAAATGTAAAAAAAAAAAATTTTTTTAATAAAAATACAGAGTATGAATTTTATAGCTGATGGGGAATTTGAAGTCTTCTAGTCCAAAAGCTGCTTCCCCTCTGCCCAACCACCCCACTACCTTCCCCCAGCCATGGAGTCCTTTCTTCAAACTAGCTTTCAGAGAGAGTGCCAGCACCAGATGCAGATAAAACTCTGAAGTGCTGGTGTATGCAAGGAAAGAGATACCCTGAAATCTTACTCCCTCTACTCCCTTCTTCAACTTCTAAGGCAACTCTGGATTTGCAGTTTAGAAAGGAAAGTGAGTCCCAGAGAGGTCCTTTTCAGGAGCAGTACTTGCTTTTAAAGCACTGAAGGTGATACTTTCTGTATCACCAGGTGCATTTTCAGAACTAATCCAAAACTTGATTTAGAATAGCAAGGATACACCTTCATTCCGAGAAAAGAATCAAGATTGTAAAGATCTTTCTTGGTCATGTGGCTTAGGAGACAGGGAAGATAAAATGCATTAAGAGAGAAATCAACCAAAACTAGTCAAATTAACAGTACTTTATCCACTTACTTTAAAAGTTCACAGTAATACTGTCTTGGTTTCCAGAATTAACTTTTATATTTTCAGGAAAGGCCAAATGCTTTTTTGTTTCAAATTTGAGACACATTTTTCTTTTGCACCTAAGTGGACACTGAGCCTCTTTTTTTCTCTTTGTCTTTACTACGATTCTTGAGAAAAACACACCATGGCCAGCCTGCTTTCACTTCATCCTCCAACTCTTCAGGTTTAGGATGGTCACATCTGGTAACCACAGATGGCTATCACTGAAGGCAGAGAGAAAGTGGAGAGACCTCCTTAGGTTTTCAGCTACTCCCTGTGTTTGTTGTTTTAGCCCTAAGAATTCTTCTTTGCTTACAAATAAAGCTCGGCGCCTAACCTTTTCAGAGAACTGACTCTCCATTCCCCAGAAATCAATGATCAGGAGAACATCAGGATTTGGTTCTGAATGAATACATGTCACTCTGCCCTGAAGAAAACCCAATGTTTACATTTTTATCTGTTGATATTTTAATTAACAATATAAGTGCAATGTTTGCCCTGTGAGTTCAATGGGAAAAACTCTGCAAATAAACAGCAGTTCCCTCTTGGACAATCACTCTGTAAATTAGCTTACTTTGTCAATAAAGTGCATGCCTATCAGGCTCTTCAAAGCAGCAGGGGTAAGGATGTTCATTTACTTAAGCAGTAGGTTCTACCATTAGCGTTTGTGATTGGTGTTAATTAGAACTGTGTGTGCCTGTCTCTCTGCCACAGAGCCCACATTTTCAAAATCCTCCTAACAATCAAGCTATTAATAAATTAAGTACCCATATTTGTTTGTGTTCTTTTTTAATCTAATTGAAGCTCTCTGAGCAATACCATCTTGATAAGCATTTGAGGACTGGTTTCTCAGTAATGTAATGGCTTGAATCCTGCTTCACTTCTGTTTCTTAAAAGAGCTAATGGAGATATTTAATATTTTCATTGCACTTTTTTACAAGGGGTACAATTGGGAATCCTATGTGTTTTGGCTATTTGAGGCAGAAGCATATTTATTTTTAACCTTTTTTTGCATTAAATGGACTTTGGTAAAGTAAATGTTTTATTTTCTCAAAACCAAGCATTGAAGGCACGTAAATTAGCATTATGGACATCCAAAAGAATCTAGAGGGTGTTATGAGGTATTCAAGTGGATGTTAATGTTTTATTAATAAAGTGAAGTAGTTAGAGCCATTAGGAAGGTAACTGAGCTGATGTAGGTGGAGACATAGGTAGGGAGCTCTGCCATCCAGTGGGGAAGAGAGTATTTCTCTTGGACCTGAAAAAGCCAGAGTAGCTAGATTATTTTTGGGTATCTCACTTCACCTTGGGAGATATCACCTAAATGTTTCTCAGTGATCTTGAAACTGGACATCAAGTGAGCCAGTACAACTCAGAGCCAATTGTGATAGCACTAGCATTTACAATGAGGAAAAGAAAAAAAAAATGGTTTCCATATTACTCTGTTGGAATTTTTTTTTAATCAGCAAGCACATGTTTCTCTAGAAAAGTTCAGCAACATCAGAATCCAACTTTGTGCTTTGTATTAGCATCTTAAAGAAAATTTTAAAGCTGATGCTCCTTGAAAAGTTCCTATGGATCAAGTAGGAAAATCACAGTTCTTGTTTTGCAGTGGTTTGTTTTCGGCTTAAATATCACCAATCACCCAGTGAACTATTTATTTCTTAATTTCCTGTCTTAATGCTGGTGATTTGATTATTGGATAGCTAAAGATCAGTTGTGACCATACTTGTGAGTTCTTACATCTTTATGGGGATATTTTTTAATGATTAGCAAAGCCAAAATAAATCTTACAGAAACACTTAGAAAAATTATACTTTACAACCCAGTTTTCTCAAAAATATTTATGGCATTTGGCTTTAAAGAATAGGATTCATTTATTAATAAATTTTAGCCCCATTGGCTCCTGATATTTATGTGCTCTTGAATTCATGTCCTCTGTTGATAGCATCCCCATAGTCCTGTGGTAACCATGCAGCATGCTACAAAGGATTATTATAGTTGGTAGAAGAATGATCACAAGTTGAGGACACTTGTGGTAATATGAAAGGGAAATTAGAAATGTCAAATAGGCATGGACATCATGTTTGTTTCTAAACTATGTACTCTGACACAAAGGGAGAAGAATTGTTCTACATGTTAACAGACACATTTGTGTATTCCTCATATGTGGCAATTGTATATTTATGGTTTATTTATGTATATTTATGTATATTTATGGTTTATTTTTTCATTATATATATATATATATATATATATATATATAAAATTATTTTGAAGTCTGTGCTGGTAGATATTTGGGAAAAAAAAAAACAGGATGTTGTCCATCCCACATTACATTTTCCTCCTTTTCTTAGTTTTAAAGAGTATCTTATTGCAAGGGAGAAATTTCTCATAGAGACACAACATAAACCCTAGAGTAGCCAAAATATCCAGTAAATTACATTTCTAATGAAAGAATTTTGCATTGTGAGGAGACAACCAGATTATTTTTCCTATTGCTAGATGCTTAGAGTTTGCAGGCTATATCTGTTTCTTCTTTAAAAATAAAAAAAGTTGAAGGGAGTGCTTTAAAAGAAAACCAGCCAGTTATTTTCAAACAAATGATTTCCTTTTCTTAAAAAGGCCAATTCTTTTTAAAACATTAAGTAATTACATGGGTGGTATACTTCTGATAACAATAAAATATAGATGTTAGATGTATATATATAGATGTATGTGTATATATGTATATATCTGTATCTGTCTTAAAGATTTCATGAAAAGGGAGATAGAGAAAAAAAAGAGAGAGAGAAAAAGAAAGAGAGAAGCTGTTTAGGTCCACTGAGAATAGGTGTACTTCTGTATAATATCAGAGATTTGCAGGTTTTTCCTGGCCTGAGGCATGGGAAAGATAAAGCATTGATTTGGTTTTAAAGGATTTTGTAAGCAAATGTATACAAAGTGTTTATAAAGACCCTTGGAGTATGTTGGGAAAACATACTGAAAAGATACTGCTGAATTTATAAAAATAGCCACTAATAGTACCCAAGATCACAAGTGTTCCTATTTATTGTACAATGATAAGTTCTGTTTTTATTTTGTAAAAAATATATATGTTTAGCCCCAGTGACATTGCATGGATCTAAGAGCTGTTAATATTTGCAAGTATTAATGCATGTTACTTCACCACAAAAAAGCTGTATCTGACTCATGTGACCTTTGGAATAAGAGAAACTCTGACTTCATTTTTAATTTGGCATTCACTAAGTATGCAAGTGTTTATTTTCTTAATGTTTAAGGAATATGAGTTTTCTAAATTGAAGCACACTCTCTCAGTGCCTTGCTTACCTCCTCCCACCCCTCAGGACATTTGGAGCATGTGAACTGGAGTTACACCTATAAGTACCAAAGACTCTTGGCCTGAAAGATCTCTGTACTCCGAAGTCCAGCTCTGCCTGTATGTAAGGCAGCCTGCAAGTGCCAGGGCACTAATGCTTTAGGGAAGCAGTGCTCCATGAATGAGTGAATGGAGCTGATTGACAGATAGCTCTCCTCAGTTGTCCCTCCAGAGAAAGGACTCTGAGGCATGTGTTCTGCACTGTTTTCTATAGTGTCCCATGGGATTGCGCTCCATTTGCTCACAGTGGCCGTCTGTCTAGTAGACTCATTGGCTTCCTGCCCTTTCCTGTCTTACTTTCCTACTTCTCTGCCAATGATTCCTGCAATCCTGTCTCAATAGCCTGTATAAAAAAATAATTCTTGTTTTAGGATCTGCTTCTAGGAAAGCCCAACATGAGTCCTGCTTTTTTTTTTTTTATTTGCTTACATAGCCATGCAGTTCAAAGATTCATAGGATAGAACACATAACAAAGTAATTCTCCATAATACCCTCCCTGGTCCCCCAACAATAAAACACTTGTAGGTATGGGCAAGAGGAATCTTCATCATGTTCTGCATGTTTTCACGAGAGTTGTGTTTCTTAAACACATACACAAAATAAGTTTATTAAAATGATGAGATGTTTTTACTCTTAGGTTCTGACATTTAATGCTGGCACAGGGAACACCCTTAAATTCATAGTTCAGACCCCATGGAAGTACTTGTTCATGTCTCCTGCCTGATGTCTTGAAATAAAAGGCACTTACCTTCAAATGCTCTGAAGGTTGTGGGTTTTGCTATAGTCAATGTTGCAAATGGACACTGCTTCAGAGGACAGGGAAGTTTGGAGCATGAAACACTTAAGTAAAAGAAAAATTAATTAACTTGTCGAATCCTTTCTCTCAGCATAAATGTAATAGATTCCTGAATGATGAAATATTATTTCCCAGTAGTGCTAAATATCCATTGCTTATTCTCCCCCTGTTCTAATTTGTGGTCCTGAGGTATTCACAAGTTAGTATGGTGTTCACCATAGTTACACATAGAAAGTAAAGAATTTTTGAATTATTAATAATTTAGATTATTATTAAATGTGTATATATTATACAAACCTATGCAAATATATACTTGAAGTATAAGGAAGTCTGATATAAATGTTTTGCATCATCTACTGGAGAAACATTGCTGAAGTTATATTTTCTTTTTATAAATATATCTTAAAACTTTAAGTTAAATTTCAAAAAAGTATTTCAGTTTTATTTGACTATCATTGTTTAAAATTATGATTTTTTTAAAGCTTATTTATTTATTTTGTGAGAAAGCAAGCATGAGTGGGGGAGGGGCAGAGGGAGGGAGGGAGAGAATCTGAAGCAGGATCCAAGCACTGTCAGCATGGAACCTGATATGGGGCTCGATCTTCCAAACCATAAGATCATGACCTGAGCTGAAATCAGAAGTTTGCCACCTAATCAACTGAGCCACTCAAGTGCCTCCAAATTATGGCATTTCTTATTTCCAGTTTATTTTTGCTTGTTAATTTTTAATGAAGAATTGAGTTACAATTAAAATTATATACAAGTCAATATTGGGATGAAATAAAAATTAGATTGGCACTCAGGGAAAAAAATGGCAGAAAGTTAAGAGAAAGGCAAATTTCCAAGGAGGTAATCTAGTTAATTTTTTTAAGTCTTAAAAAGTGAAAGTAAGTAGATTCTCTCAAACATGACCCAAGAATTAGGGCACCTGGGCAGCTCAGTTGGTTAAACGACCAACTTGATTTCAGCTCAGGTCATGATCTCACAGTTCTGGGATCAAACCCTGCCACATAGAGCCCCTTATTGAGCCCCTTGTTGAGCCCTGTGTCAAGCACGGAGCCTGCTTAAGATTCTCTCCCTCTGTCTCTCCCTGTCCCTGCTCATGTTCTCTTTCTCTCAAATAAATAAATAAATAAATAACCCAAAAATTCATGAAAAGGACATTACACATTCTTTACTTAATAAATATTTAATTACTGCTCAAAACAAGGCAAATGAAAAGAAAATTATCCATTGAGCATCATGAATAGGTTGGGTAAGTACCTGAATTTTCCTATGCTTTACTAAGTAAAAATTAAATGTTTATAAGTACAATGAGAATGAAAAAAAATATTATCCACAGGAAATTCACAGTTCAGAAGCAAGAATTGTATCTCTTTCTTCACATTAGAAGCTAAAGGAAATTATAACTACAAAATTATCAAATTGGACAAGAAGTATCAAATAAACTGGAGTTATGTTCTAGGAGTATCAAATAAACTGGAATGATAGTTCTAGAACACAATCGTCATATTTCTCTGGTGATGCAGAGAAAGTTTTCTAGTAAAAACAAAGTTCAAATTAATGATTACAATTTTCCATTGATTTCAGATGGCAGAGAAGATTTTAATTTTACCCCAAATTATTTAAAATGAATAATGCAACTTTAGAAAGTAGCTTTTATATTCTAATTTCAAAGACATAATATTTTGCCAAAGATTAGCTTTCACAAAAAGTTGTATTTGTAATTAGAAGCATTTAAGCTTTCAATTAAAAGAATATAAAATATCACTTGAAGACACATACATACACATATATTGCATGAATCCTTAATGGATAATGAATAGTATTTAGCAAAGACAAGGAAACCTTTGTCTGATACAAAACATCTGTGTGGTTGGTTAAAAGAATATCATATGTCCAATATTTAGCCAAGCATAAGGAAACTTTACACAAAATAAATATCAGTGGAAATGATGAAAAATATGTATACTTAATAGAAATATTTTGAAGTGTAATGCTAGCATAATCAAACATGTAAAATGATTTTAAAAATATTATGATCTAGAATAGTCAATTCAAAATGTGAACATTAACTTAATGGATAATGAAATGAGAGAATATGTCATACAACAAAATTTTAATCAGAAATAAACCTTATTCAAGGAGATTTTATCATGGAGAGAAGTCATGTTAAATATCTAGTATTCCTTAGGGATAGATATTATGGAGGTTTCCAAAGAAGAAAACAGAAAAATAGAAATAATTTCACTGGGTTGACACCTGTTCTTCTTAAGAAGTACATGTTTTGACTTAAGTAGAGTTCTGAAAAGAGGATTTTTAATTTTTGGCATTGACTTAAAATATCATCAGGGCACCTGGGTGGCTCAGTCGGTTAAATGTCTGACTTCAGCTCAGGTCATGATCTCACCATTGGTGAGTTCAAGCCTTGCATCAGGCTCTGTGCTGACAGCTCAGAGCCTGGAGCCCGCTTTGGATTCTGTGTCTCCCTCTCTCTCTGCCCTTCTCCTGCTAGCTCTCTCTCTCTCTCTCTCTCTCCCTCTCTCTCTCTCTCTCTCAAAAATAAATAAACGTTAAAAAAAATATTTGGGATGAGCCCTGGGTGTTGTATGAAAACCAATTTGACAATAAAGTATATTTAAAAAATAAATAAATAAACATAGTTTAAAAAAAATTAAAAATATTGTCTAATGCTTTTGAAAGGGAACTAACATAGCCACTTAAGAAAGAGGCATAACATCCAGAGTTTTGACATAATGTCTAGAGCCATTCTTTGTGCTAGGCATGGGACATGCTTCTAAATGATTACCAAGACACATGGCCTTACCTGTGAATAACTTTGGAAGCAATTCAAATGGTAAATATGACATTTTCTGGATCAGCAGTAAGATAGAAAATCCTGATGGATCATTTTTCAAATTTAACCTTACTGAAACTCCTGGACAATTGGTGAAACTAAATTATGTTAAAGTATTAACAGTTAATTTAGACAAAACATAAAACATGCAAGTTCCACGCTCAGTGTAGAAACCAACGTGGGGGGCTCGATCTCATGCCCTGGAGATCATGACCTGAACCAAAATCAAGAGTCAGAAGCTTAATTGACTGAGCCCCATAACAGAATATCTTTAAATGGTTTATCGGGATATTCGGTAGAAAGAAATGAATATGGAATCACCACTCTCCACACTTTTTGATGATTATGAATAGTGCTAGCATAAGATTTGCAAGAAAGCCTAAATAGATCTAAGTTTGGCAATATCACTTGTTAAAACAGTTTTATTCCTTTAACTTAAAAAAATTCATAAATAAAAAGAAACTGTGAAATATGCAACGTAAGTGGCTCTGCAGATACATTTAGATAATGTCTATGGATGCGTTTGCACTACAAAGGCAGAGTTGAGTGGTTGCTTCAGAGACCAAATGTCCCTCAAAGCTTAAAGTATTTACAATTTGTGTTTTTACAGAAAATGTCTTTCAGCCTCTGATGTAGAGAGTGCTTTAAGGAGACAGTCATCTTTGATATTTTGTCCACCTTTAGTCATAAACCGTAGTTGTTTTTCAACTTTGTAATTACAGAGTTACATTTGTCAAATGAGAGGATAGATTATTTAACAATTTTGTTAGCTTGATGTATAACTTTTAAACATGTACACAAATAATATGTGGACTTCATTTGTACTCTTCTCCCCCCCCCCCCCCACCCCAGGCCTGCCAATATAGGAACTGGGCTTGTCCCTCTGTTTCTGAGATATCTTCCCCAAAGCCAACCACTGCTATCATTTTCTGGAACATCCTTGCAAATATACAGATATGCGTGCACACACACACACACACATACACACACACACACACACACACACACACAGGAATATGAAGTTGCATTTATTGTGCCAACTTGCCATAAATAACATCTAAAAAGACTCATAACATCTCCCTCACCTTCTTCCCTACTGAGGATGACACATCCTCAAAAATAATGCTAGTGAGAGCTACAGATGTTAGTGATAACAGGTTTCTAAATTGTGTTCACATGTACCCCACCATGTGGGGTAAATTAGGTTCTCTCTCTGGCCTTCATAGTCATTTATCTGTATCTCTGTTGTAAGATATCTGTGTCTTTGGCTTTTGTCATAATTATTTGTGGTTTTCTTTTGTTTTTGTTTTTTTGCTTTTTAATGATTGCCATGGCTTTAAGGGGTGATAGATATTCCTTCACTCTTTGGAGCTTGATAATGGGTGTGTGTGCATAAGTCTGAAGGTAGAAGCCATGAGAGGGATGAATTAGTTTGCACAATTAGTAAAGAAAGGTGGAAATCAGCGGGAGTACACGGATTTGAGGAAATCAGACCCAGAAGGGCTTATGCTGAAGGAAAGGCAGAGAAAACCTGACTGACCCTCACTTCTAATGCCCCTACCCCATCCAGGGGGGCAGAAAGAGTCAGGATTACATGATATCTGATGGAGGCCTGTAAGTTTTGAGGAGTAAGGTGTGGGATTAAACCCCTTCTCCATTTCTACCACCTAATTTTAAGCAAAAACTATAGACTTCATTTATACTTTTGGTGAGAGAAGAAACTCTTTCTGGCAAATACCAAAAGATGTTTTAGTACTATATGGAATTTGAAACGGAATAAAATTGGACACAGCATGTGGGGACAGCTGACATCTGGATAGCTTATTCTGTATGTCTGTTTTTCTTTCCCGGGTCTGTGGTTTCAGACCATGAGAGAATATGTCTTATTTTTTCCTGTTTCTCCAATGCTGAAAAGGTGCTTTGGTTGCAGTTATGCAACCATTAATTATTTGGAAATTTTGTTAGATGAACCAGCTTTTAAGTTCCAGAAGGTGTGACTAGAGAAGTTGATTTTCCACACATAGAAAAGATATAGTGAAGAAATTGGAATTTTTAAGTTGGATGATACCCAAGCTCTATCATCCCTTAGTTAAAATAGAGACACAAGTATTAGCCATTCTCTAGTTTAGTGCAATGCTGAGGCTAAAAACTCCATTGTGATAAAGGGGTATCCCTAAGCATCTAATTCCCAGAAATGACTTACATAACTGAAAAGACTCTCACTTATTTTGCAATTTCTGTTCCTTTACAATATACTAATAAGTACCACTTTGGAAGAATCATACACAATTCATTTTAGTCTTTGCAATGAATTGAAACTAAGGCATTATGAAATCCTTGCAAGGATTCCTCATGTTTGAATTTGATGCTCTCAATGTTTAAATGACACCCCTTGAAAAGATTCATACCGTTAAAAAAAAAGAAAAAGAAAAAAAGTAAAAGACCAATTTCAGTTCTGTGAAGAGAATATAGAGAAATTAATTCCTCTGCAAGACATTTTGAAATGCAAGATTGGTTTATAGAAACAGATCGTGTACTGCGATCTTATTTCTATTCCACTAACCTTTTTTTCTGTAACTTGGATTGTTTTTGATAGAACGCTCTTTTGATGGAAATGCAAACATCCAAGGAAAAATAGATTTTTTAATGATCAGAAGGAACAGCTTTCCCATAAAACATGGGGTTCACTGAATTTCCAGGCACACAGAATTTTTTTATTATATGAAATTTTTATGAACCAACATTCTGAAAAGAGGTTCCATGGGCCTAAAGGGGACATAATGTGTCAGATTATGTTGATTGAGTGAGCGATAATAATGATAATAACAGCTAAAATTTATTTTGTATTTTTCTTCTAAAAATCTCAAAGTATTTCATGTATACGAGCTTTTTTTCCCCACCTTGTACAAAGAGTATTTTCAGGAGCATGCTGACCCATCAGGAGGCCATAGGGAAATAGTTTCATTACCCTTTAGTGCCAGACTGTGTAAGAATATTTATCTTTCTGGGACCTGAGATGAAGTGAAACATATGTAGTCATTCTGATCATATAGCTTTGAAGTCCCTGGGGCCCCATTTCATGGTCTGCAAATAATTTAACTAAAAACACTGAGAGTATATAAATATGGAAATTCTGCTAAGACATTTCCTCCTTTTATAGAATTCTCAAGGTTCACTTTTCTTAGTCCTAATGATATTTCTTCATGGCTTTTTGTTGAGGGGGGGGAGGGTGATAATGAATTAAGGACATGTGTGCTAGCCATTTTTCAACATTGGCTGTACACTGGGTGATAGTAAAAAGACAGATTTATAGCCAAAAACTTGTAATTTTAAAATGGACAGTACAGTGTTTCTCAAATAATCAACTACTGAGATGAGAAAACAGACTAAATAAAGGCAAGTGACTTGCTTAACATGAATCACTTCTCTAATATTCAAATGAGAATGAATACCAATCTCCTTCCTCTCTCCTTGACAGTTCAAGAGGGCAAGGCTTTGAAGGAAAATCATGAACCCATTAGCTCTTATTACATTTGAGCCAAACCTCTGACAAGGGATGTATTAAAGTCTTTCCCATTTTCCAGAGTAAAGTATGAAAAAGCCTATGAAATTTATCCCTGTTCCTTCAGGTCTTTCCAAGTTCTGCCTGCCACATTCTCATTCTTATTGACACACCATCCCAAAAGGGCTGCTCCTTTCTTTCCCTAGAGGGAGAGTTGTTAACTACATCAATGTGCTCACCTTTGTCACTTTCAACCCTAAATGAGTAAATAAAGAACTTTTCCTTAATAAAGAAGTAATTTTGTACAACCTTAGTGCTAGAATCTTGTCTAGAATATTCCTGACATCTGTCCCCTTGCCTCTGAACACAGACTTCCAGGGATTAGCATTCTCTCCTTTACAAGGAATTATATTAATTAGTAAACCATTCTTAATGTTCATGTTTAAACATTCTTCATTATGATAAACT
The DNA here is from genome assembly GCF_022837055.1 of Prionailurus viverrinus. NCBI lineage: Eukaryota > Metazoa > Chordata > Mammalia > Carnivora > Felidae > Prionailurus > Prionailurus viverrinus. The sequence goes on along the minus strand of NC_062561.1, from coordinate 183,509,048 downwards.
ACCACCTGCCTACCACTGGCCTTAGTTTTACCCCGAAGGGCAACACAGATTAAAGCGATTTCTTCTTTGGACAGTCATTTTCTTATCTGAGGAGAGCAACTTCATCATTCTTTAAATTCACCTCTTTTTCAATATAATATGTTTCCAAAGAACAAAAATAAGGTGAATCCATTTACTTCCGAATTAAAGTTTAGAAAACATAACTAAGTCAGACACACATCAAAAGTCTTTAAGAGAAGTGGTAGGTGATATAAAAGTCTTTTAGCACGAGGCAGAGAGAAGACCTACAAAATCCAGTCATTTATGTGTTGCCTTGAACACATTTCTTTTCCTTATGAATTACTTTTTGAATAGTATTTGTAAACTAAGAAGACTGGATTAGATAATGATCATGTCTCCCAGTTCTAAATGTCCTGTTCTCACCATATATTTTATAAAGAAAAAACAGTATTAGGCTCACTGCTCTCTTGAAACTCTGTTGGCAGTTGGTAGTTTTAATCCACACATTTCAGGTAAATTCTAGACCATATAGTGAGCTGAAGATGAATGCCCTGAACAAATTATACTAGGATCTTGGAGCCCTCACAAGTGCAAAAGTGAGTAACAGAAAATACCCCAGTTTCATAAATTTCCTGGAATTTTAAGCAAATCTGTGACAAAGCCAATTAAGCAGATTTTTGGATCTGTGAAGGCTGTAAAATCCTAGTCTGGTTTGTTTAAGATAACATATCTTAATATGTTAGTGAACAGTCTATATCGTTTGTTGTTTGGGGGAGAGAAAGGCAAGTGACATTTTTAATTTTATCTTCTGTAAGGACTGGACTTAAGTTATTTGTAGACTAAATAAATGTTTGTTGTAGTCTCTAAGAGTGCCATAGTTTGAGCAAGGCCAGGTCTGAACAGTAGCTCTCCTTATGTAGATGAAATCTTGATTAAGATATAAGAGGCACAGACTTACTAAACTTAATAAAATTCAATAAAACAAATAAAAAATATCTCATTTTAAAGCAGCCAATAAAATATCAATCCAGGTACAGAACTCAAGTCTTCTAATGTGAATTTAGCTTTTTCTATTACAGTAATAGGCAGCTGCCTGGAATCTCTATAAAATTCATTGTTCTTCATTATACAATTATTTGTACTATTTGAGATAATATGTTGGCATTTTGAAACTTATAATTCATTTGGACTAATCAGCTGACAATACAGTTGTGAATATTTTTGATTCAGAAGTACAAATTGATGAGCAAACCGTGTCTTCGCCTTTTGAAGAAACAGTTATAAGTTTGAGGAAGCACTGTGGTCTTCAACTGGATATTCCATCATCTCTTGCTAAGACTCATTTCCAGATTTTGGGGTGTATGTATGTGTGTGTGTGTATTATTTCTCTCTGCTACTTTGCAACAGCACTACTAATAATCTCATGAACACTGCACAGATGTTTTCTCCATTCTGTGGCATACTTATTTTTCAAGTGGCTTCTGAAAGCAGATGTTCCCATGTGTCTTTGTAACTTCTTTTCAGTTGATGCTTTTGCAACATTTAAAAAAAAAAAAGAAAGTGTAGGGGTGGAGAGGAAGAATACTAAACACCAATTTTAAAAAGAAAATAAAGACCTATGTATTTAACTTTTTTTTTAATTATGAAAGAAACTCTATTTAATCCATTTGAATTTGGTAAGTATTTATTGGGAACCTATGTGTAAGTCCCTTGGCTCATTTCTGGGAGGGTTCAAAGTAGACAGATGTCACATAGGTTGGAGGAAGTATATTTGCAAAATAAGAACACATTCACAAGGCGTATATGTGAGCTGGTATCTCAGGCAGAAGGCAAAAATAAAGTACGAATGTTTAGAACATATGCAAAGAAAAGTAAAATTATCAGCAGAATCTGGGTATTGCCTCATGTGATGGAAAAATTGGGAATTTAGATTCAGAAGGTGGTTTAAGGCTAGAGTATAAAGAACCATGAACAACAGACTGAGGAGTTTGTGATTAAGTGGATTTGTACTGGTGAATGTTTTTGAGTAGAGGAATAACACAATCAGAGCCATGTATTTTGGAAGATTATTTTGGCAGCCATGTGTAAGAAGGATTGGGGAAAACAAAACAACAGAGATAAAGAACCACAGCTATTCATTCTACCAATGATGAAATAATAAGGTAGGATGTAATCTGTAAAAATGAGAGTTATAGATGTGAAGATAGTGAGGTAAGAGAGTCATTGTTTATACAGTGTTACTTTTGTTTCTTTCTCTCTCAAAAAATGTGAGTTAGAGGACACAGGAACTAGTGTCATTAATAGAAATTGGGACATAAAAATGATAAAGTAAGGGTAGAGATTATGAGTTTGATGTGATTATAATATATTCAGTTGTAAATGTCCAATAAGCATGCATATCTGGTGTCAGGAAGAAAGTTTCAAGCTAGTGATAGATACATAATGAGACTGTCTGTACAGAATTGAACAGTTACCAAGAAAAAGTCTGGAAAGACTGGTAAAAGGGACCCAGAGAAAGTTCTCAGCAATTAGTGTGGTACTGATAAGAGAATTAAGGAAGAAGAAGATCCCGTTTAGGTGATTGAGGCTACCAGTTCAATGAAGTAGCAAGAAAACCTTAATAATTAAATTTGAACAATAGGTTCCAAAAGAAAGGAGAATCTACCTAATTCCATTGAGCAGGTAGTTTATGGAACAAGCAAAGATTAAAGGATTCGCCTGTGAAAGGTTTTGATGGTTGTTGGAATTAGAAATGAAACCTCAGTATATGCTTTAATTAGCTAATGTTTTATGGACAGAGAAGGTTTTATTTTTTTAATTTTTTTTAAATGTTTATTTATTTTTGAGACAGAGACAGAGCATGAACGGGGGGAGGAGCAGAGAGAGAGACACAGAATCGGAAGCAGGCTCTAGGCTCTGAGCCATCAGCCCAGAGCCCAACACGGGTCTCAAACTCGCGGACCTCGAGATCGTGACCTGAGCTAAAGTCAGATGCTTAACTGACTGAGCCACCCAGGCGCCCCAGAGGAGGTTTTTTTTAATAAATAAATTTTATAAAGTTTATTCATTTTACATAAAAGACTGGATGCTAGCTTATTTTAGAGTCTGAAGTACTGAAAATATAAACCAATTTGAGTAGAATCTGTACTATGTTGAATGAATCTCTAGTTTCTCACAAGTCATGCCAGTGAGAGGCTGGGAGTGTGCTGTATCAACCAGATAGACCTGGGCTCCCAAGTTTGATGCCAGAAATTGTGTCATCTCCCATCTTCCTCCCTGTAAGATACCCTCATTGCAAACCTCAACCAGACTTCTTTATCCATCTATTTGCCACTCATCTATACCAGGAGATGATCTCTTTTTCCTACTGTTCTAATTTTGTCTACTTATAATATTATAACATGACAAGTACATCATCTCCCAGAATCCATAGATTGGCTTTCTAGGGTAATATTCTTGTGATGGAGGCTCTGTGTTCTCTTTTTCTGTTCTGGGCCTGTTGCTTTAGAAGCTTTCGAAGACTTAATTTTTTCCCCTTAGCAAGTGAAATGCTTTAATATCTCTATTCCAGTTGGTTTTAATTGTTGAAGATCATCATTTCCAATAGAATTAGGAAGGCTATGATGGTAAAGTCCATTGTTGTATATTTTATTCTTTTTTTTATATTTTAAAAATGCTTGTTATTTAATTTGAGAGAGAGAGAGGCAGAGAGAGGGAGAGGGAGAATCCAAAGCAGGCTCCACACTGTCAGCACAGAGCCTGAACAGAGTTCAGAACAGAGTTGTGGGTCTTGAGCTCATGAACAATGAGATCATGACTTGAGCCAAAATCAAGAATTGGATGCTTGACCAGCTGAGCCACCGAGATGTCCCTGTTGTACATTTTCTAATTTTAGAAATCCATCCTTTATATTCAGCCGGAGTTTTCTTCCCCCACCCCCAAATTCAAATTGTTGGTCCTTTTTCTTCCTCTAGAGAGGGAATAAGAGATGCAAGCAAGTCACTTAATGTATGTGATTATTACTTTTTCTCCTAACATTGGTGTGATTATATGTGAAAACGGTTATAGAAGTGTTACATGAAACTATAAAGCATTGACAGGTTTTTAATTGTTAGTGATATTAATTATAGGTAGAAAAACAAGAAGTTAGAATAAACAACCATGGGGTGTGACAGCTGGCTGTAAAAAAGACAAAATCTATATTAATTATAAAAATATAAAAACAAATGTTTACAGAACCATATAGTGAAAGGACAGCTATGTTAAATACACAGTCATCCATGTTAACATTAATAAGTAATTTAGAGTACCTTAATCGGGCATGAATTAATTAATTAATATTTGGAATCCTAATTAAAAAATACTAATTGGAATACAAATGCAATATTTGTAATATTGATCCAACTTTATCAATAAAAATTCCAGCATATTCTATAATAAAATTATATTAAGTACATTCTGGACAAAAGCAGAGAAGAATGGAATGCATTCAGAGATACTTAGAGTCAAAATATTTGAAATCTTTTTTTTTAAATTTTTTTTTAATGTTTATTTATTTTTGAGACAGAGAGAGACAGAGCCTGAACGGGGGAGGGTCAGAGAGAGAGGGAGACACAGAATTGGAAGCAGGCTCCAGGCTCTGAGCTGTCAGCACAGAGCCCAACGCGGGGCTGAAACCCACAGACCGCGAAATCATGACCTGAGCCGAAGTCGGACACTTAACCGACTGAGCCACCCAGGCACCCCTCTTTTTTTTTTTAAGTCTTGTACTACAAATTTAAGCATCCATTATTTGTAAAACTTATTTTTTCATGACGCTATTTTTCCTGGTAATGCTTGGTTAACACAGCCATTCAGCACGTTCATTGGACCCAGCCATTCTCAAGCTTCTCTTCCATAAGATGAAAAGTAGAGATAGCACAACCCTCATAAACACAGAGCATCTCTTTCAATACTTTTCATTTTTCTTCTCATGGTCTTTTTCATCCTAGTATTTCTATTACTACTACTTCTCAAATATTTGACCCCTACAGAGCAGACAATTTCAAAACTCAATAAATTAAAAGAAAATAAAAACCACCACCAATCAACAGCATTGCAGCAAAAAGCTACTTAATCCTTGCTTGAACCATAACATATTTTAAAAGGCTAAGAATAAATAGAACACACCTAGAGTTCTCCTTCATTGATCAAATAAATTCATAAAAATGATGCCTTCAGAGCACAGGAAATCTTCTTAGTGGAAGAAGAAATATATGATATAAAAAAAAAAACAAATACTTATTGGTTCCTATAATATTGCCTACTACGAAGTGATATTCCAATGGGTGCCTGATAAATAATATGGAGTTATCTTTTAACAAGTTTCTTCCCAACATTGTGCTCAAATGAGGAAGTTGAAAGTCTACCTCGGAAATGTTTACCTCAGGGTTGTTTCTAAACAAGAAGTTATACCAGGAGATGATTATGTCTTGTTTTTAGTTGTCTTCTTTAAACGTGAGATGTTGTACATTTAAAGACAAAATTTTATACTTGTAAATCATCTCTAAGACCACTTTCGTTCTTTCCAAGAGAAGTTGAAAAAACTTTGTGCCCAGGAAGAGTTAGTTGGATTAAGGGCAACCTCTGGTTAGAAGTGTTGACCCAGAGGCTACAATTAAAGGAAAAATAAAGTAGGTCTTACACACTTCATTCATTATTTTATTATTTTTAGGTACGAGGATAAATACATAAACTATAAATCCTGAATACTAGATTAAATTAATTATGGACTGATTAATGTATGGTTTTCAGTCCATGAGATCATGCACGAAGACCAAACATCTAATAGTCTACTAAACGAATGAGCAAAATCTGGCCCTGCATACAGTAATCTACATAAAGAATAAATGTCAGCCATGAAAAATTCCCTCTCTACTGGAGGACATATCCTTTAAAATTGGTGAGAATTGAACTTCAGTTATTCAACTTTCTTCTTTTGATTTAGATCACAGGTTTACAATATTCCTTCTCCTCTTATTATTTCTTTAATGAGCAAATTTTTGATATTTGGTAACCTGAATATACTTCTCAGTAGAGTATTACTATTACAAAAAAAACAGTTTAGGGGTACCTGGGTGGCTCAGTCGGTTGAGTGTCCAACTCTTGATTTTGGCTCAGGTCATGATCCTGGTGGCATATACTTCTCAGTAGAGTCTTACTATTACAAACAACAACAACAACAGCAACAACAACAACAGTTTAGGGGTGCCTGGGTGGCTCAATCGGTTGAGTGTCCAACTCTTGATTTTGGCTCAGATCATGATCCTGGCATCATGGGATCGAGCTCCACGTCAGGCTCTGTGCTGAGTGTGGACCCTGCTTGAGACTCTCTCCCTCTCTCTATCCCTCTCCCCTCCTCACATGTACACACACACTCTCTCTCTAAAATAAAAAGAAACAAACAAAAACAACAGTTTATAATGTCATAAGGACTCTCTTGCCCTACATTAATTTTAGAAACACAATCAACCCTCACAATTCTATCAATGACTGGCTTTTGATCTGCTTTAAGACCCTCTGCCACTTTACCACTTTATTATGTAGGCTGGGTTGAGGAAATGAAGGCTGGTGTCAGAACCAGTAAAACACATGAACAGAAAGGAAAACTCATCACACTTAGAAGACATGGAAGACCAAATAGAAAGCCAAATGAGAAGCAATTGTTTGCAATTTGTTTATTAGACCTATACTTGATTCTTAAGCCTATCAATTAGTGCATATATCAGAGACCTGGCCGTATTAATTTTGTTTATTCCTATTCTAAAACACTGAGAACTACCCTTCCTTAGAGACTCCATAATGTAGTACATTGCCCATTCTTCCTCTACCACTGCTGATTCGTAGAACCGGTTCCATGGGACTAGTTGCAAGATGAGCAATTTGGCCACTCAGACTACTTGTTGATGTTATCATTACTACAACTACAATTATTATCATAATATACACTCGCATTCTCTCCTCTCTGGATACTCATGATCTATCTTGCCCTGTTCTGTGCCATATAATTTAGTTTTTTTTTATTATGTTTATTATAAGTCTCACCAATGTTAGAAGATAAGTTCAACAAGGACAAGTATGTTCGTTGTTTTATTCTCTGATGTGTCCCAAACCTTTAAAAGTGTGCTGGGAAAAAAGTGGGCACTTAATATTTGTTTAATGAACCAGTTATGTTCTACTAAGGACAATAAGAACTGCTATCATGTGCTTGCTTTGAAGTTATGTGAGTAGTTCCTATGAACAAGCGCAAGCCCACATATATGAGCTTCTGGATGTACAAAGGAAGACTGTGGATGGTTTCAGTCTGCAGAGTTGAATGAGGGTAATCATTGCTGACAGGGTCTGCTTATAAAGAGCATAATTGCAGGGCGCCTGGGTGGCGCAGTCGGTTAAGCGTCCGACTTCAGCCAGGTCACGATCTCGAGGTCTGTGAGTTCGAGCCCTGTGTCGGGCTCTGTGCTGATGGCTCAGAGCCTGGAGCCTGTTTCTGATTCTGTGTCTCCCTCTCTCTCTGCCCCTCCCCCGTTCATGCTCTGTCTCTCTCTGTCCCAAAAATAAATAAACGTTGAAAAAAAAATTTTTTTAAAAAAAGAGCATAATTGCTTCCTATGTGCTACACGCTATGTTAAATGCTTTGCAAATATTATCATCTCATTTATCTCACAAAAATCTCAAAAAGCTTGTTATGTTTTACAGTATTTTATTATTCTCCTTTCTTACTGAGGAAAGAAGGCCTGGCCCTAAGTCATGGAGCTAGTATGTCTAATTGAAACTGAATAATATGCTGCATGGCGCATGCTCCGATTCCACTTGGATATATTTGCACGCCCTATGTTAATAAGTGTTTGAAACAAAAGGAATGTGCAATTTTAGCACATTATCCATTTTTTAATGGACAAATATCATATATCCTTTTTTGGGGGGGGGAGAGAGAGAGAGAAAGCTGTCTTCAGCCATCCCTGGTAAAGCCTTTGTAATACCCATGTAAGTCAGTAATTCCTTCACTTACTGTGGCAGTTAACAACCACAAAAATAAAACCAGTCAATGCTCTCAACATCCCTTTCCTTCATTCAAGTGAAGTTTTTGCCATAAACTGTCTTTTAAAAATAATCTCTGAGGTTCAGGTGACACTGTCCCCTTAGATTGTTTGTGTCCTGGACTGTGGAGAAGCCTGTGACTACAACCCCATTATTACCTGCCATAAATGGCAGAGGAAAGCAAGGCTCCAAATGAGTGAGGAAGTAGCTTCTTTTGTAGTCCAGCTATTTTTCCTATTAGATAATCTGAGTATCAAAAAGAAAATCCACTCCTCCCAAACACCAAATAAAGCAAATGCCTTTGTATCTGAGAGGTGGTGCTGCTTTAAACATATTGATGAAACTTAGGACTAAGTGTAACACAGGGAGAGATTGCATACATGACTCACAGCTAAAAATGATTGAACTCACCTGAACGATGACAAACACGGAGTCAGAGAAGGACAACACGAGATTTATTATGGACACATCCAAAGTGATATATGCATGAGGCAGAAAGGCATCAGACAATTTGGATGTCCAGTGGGGCTGAGAAAAGTCTGGGTCTGGTTTAGGGAGACATTGAGCCACAGAGAATGCAGGATCTGACCTGGATTCCTTAGAAAACATGATCTGTGACAGCAGATGTGGGCACGGTGTGATCAGACTTAGGTGCTAGTTACAGCGTGCCTCTAACTGGCTGCATGGCTTCAGGCAAACTGCTTCATCTCTCTCGATTGTGGTTCCTTTAGTTCCAAGATGAGTGAGGGGAGAAGCATGTTCCCTGCTTACCTTGCATAAATTTCATTGATATTAAATAAGACCGTATACCTACTGATTTCAAAGGAGGTCTATTGTTAAAATTGTTTAAAATTAGAATGCAACAGAAAATACCATAACCCTACACAACACACACACACACACACACACACACACACACACACACAGAAGTCATAAACATATTAAGCATATATAGAAATATAAAATGGCAATTTTCTCCTTTTTTCTTTTTCTCTGATTTCTCCTTGTGATAAACATATTTTTGTTTCCGCTCATTTCTATTTTTGTAAGACAGAAAAACTCGAATAGACAGAGAAAGAAATCTAAGTAAAAAAAATGAAAATTCTAAATGCTATAAAAGAGAGAAAGATAGGAAAAGAGATTCCAATAATAGCTTTTTTTCAAGGCATGATGTTTCACAGTAGAATCTTGAGAAAGAATAGAAGGAAGAATTTGCTACCTTGTAAATTTGAAGCAAATATTGATTGGTTAAGTGTATCATATGACTTTAAGCCCTGACTTTTGTATTAATGGAACAACAAAAGAGCCGCTTTAGACTGAGGGGCTATGGACTTGACTTGAGTAGACCCATGCAAGGTAGCTTTGACAACGTTTCTAGGCTCATTTGAGGGTAGAAGAGAAGAGCTGGGACTTTCCGCATCCATTTTATCTCCCTAGTCTGACATTTAGGATTTTCAAAGATACAATCTTTTTTTAATGTTTATTTATTTTTGAGATACAGGCAGATCATGAGCAGGAGCGGGGTACTGAGAGAGGGAGCCACAGAATCCGAGGCAGGCTCTAGGCTCTGAGCTGTGAGCACAGAGCCTGATGCGGGGCTCAAACCCACGAGATCATGCAGGTTTCATGAGATCATGACCTGAACTGAAGTTGGACACTTAACCAACTGAGCCACCCAGGTGCCCCAGGTACAAAACAATCTTTTGGAGCAGTAAATATCAGTGAATACTAAACCACTGTTACCTTTGGCAATAATGTGACACATCTGTCCTCAGACCCAGGCGTACTCTCTCCTTATACTTGCCTCACAGTAAAAGAGCACACACCACCAAACCCAGCACACTAGTCAGAACTAAATCTCTTAATGCAAATCTTACTCCTTCTTGGGGGGGGCAGGGGAAGTCTCTAGAAGTCAAAGAAAAAGTTCCCTTTGTTTTTTCTAAACCTTGGTATAGACAGAATCCTATTGTTGATACAACCAGCAAGTGGATGCTTGTCACTTCTCTGCAAAAAGCCAAGTAAACATCAGTCTTGGTGATTTTCTTAGTCTTACAGAAAATTTAAATAGCAGCAATTATTCTAATGATTCAAGACCCACGTTTTGAAATAAAGGTATACTTCTTTTCCACTTTTTTTAAGTAGCCAGGTCCCCTGGTGACTTTAAACGTTTATTACCTATCCTTAACTACTCTTCAAGAAGGCAAGAAGAAAGGAGACACAAGATCCAGACATAAAAGAGAGGTGCTCTTGGGAGTAGTTGTTCAAGCATAAGTGAAAATAAATCGTCTTGGAGACAGTAATGTGAGTCAACAGTCAAATGGGGTTCTATTTACCAAAACAATAATCGAAAACCAAAACAGAATGTCTCTACAACTTTTCTGGAAACGAATGACAGTGTGATGCGATATGCTGGTGTCTGTGTGCCCTTAGATAAAGATTCTCTGACTGAAAAAGGGTAGCAGTCATGCCTGCAAAAGAAGAAAATTATAAGGAAAACAAAGTAATTAACTGGTTTTTTTTCAGATCAAGAGCTGTTACTGGGAGAAAACACACAAGGCCCATACACACACACACACACACACACACACACACACACACACGGAAGTGTTAGAAGAAGGGATTAATATTGCTACCCTATTTGTCCCCTTTTACTTTGTTTTTAATGGATATACTTCTAGCCTGTTTTCTTCCTATAAGAGAGACTAGAGTAAGCCAAATTAAAAAAAAAATGCAATCATTGCTAGTAATTGATGTCTTTTGTGACTGCTTCATTAGAACAACCAAAAAAAATAGAGAGGGAAGAGTGTTAGAATGTATCTGTCATGAGGGAAAGATATTTGACATGCTTATACCAGAATTCCCCTTAGAGAGCAAATTGTGTTTAAAGAAATACCTTCAGAAGCCTCTTAAACTAGTCTCACCTACTCAGCAATTGGATAGGAGATAAGATAATAAAGTGATAGCTAAATGGCTCTGTTTTATATGACCCAGTAGACACAAGGAGGGGAAAGGGGATGGCAAAGAAATATATCCAAAGACATCTTTAAAAGGTGATGTTCTGTATATGATTACCAGTTGTTTTTGTTGCCCCAATACAATGCCTCCACCATCTTTCTTAAACCCTCAGTAAAGCTGCTCTCTAGAAAAATCTTGTGTAAGGATCACTGTTGATGGTAGTCCCGAAGACAACTGTGTTCCACACTTGGGTCAGTGTCATAGAATAAAGGTGGCCTGTGAACGGCATTTGGGTGATCCATAAATTGAACTTAGAGCAAGGCACTGGTACCAAAGGAGTCGAGGATGTCAGCCCTATAGGAATATACAGACATCTGAGGAAAATGGATTCTCCCCTGCCCCTGCCAAAGAAAGTATATCTTATCTATACAAGTGATTGGGAAGACAAGCCCTGCTGACATCTGGGTGAGACAGAGAAACCTGGGTTTATGCAGAAACAGTTTTTCTCGAAAAGTTATTCATTTTTGATGTGCATACTATATATATATATATATATATATATATATATATATATATTATAGAAAGCTATATATATAGCTGTTGGTGCAAAGCACAGGATTGCATGTCTCTGAATCATGGGATTCCAGCCCTTGATCTTTGAGAATATCTCACCCAAGTGACTCATTTTACAGGTGAGGACAAAAGCCATGCAGAACCAAATGTACTGAACTGGCCTGAGGGTCAAATGCAGAGAATTGTTCAATCTATTAGAGTTATGTTGTATGAAATGATAATGACTTCACTTAATACATGCTTATTTATTTTACCTGGACCCTGAGAACTGATGAGATATCATGGGGTGGAGGGTGGCAGAGAAAATCAAAACTGAACTTGAATCGGAGAAATTGGGGTGTGGGGAGACTAATTCCAGAATTAAGAAAGCAAGGCATGCTTGAGAGTCTACTTTCTCAACAGCGACAAGTTGATCACCAAACAGAATCTGTATTTGAATGTCTGAAGCCAGTAACAAACATTTCAAGCTCTGCAGGGATGCATATTTGTGATGTAAATATAAGACATGGAAACTAGCTCTGACTCAGCAGTGAAGTTAGTGGCTTGAGTTCAGGAATGTTTCACAAGATTTGATGTCTTTTCATTGCTCCAGAGCAGAAGTGGTAAAAAAAGAAAATCATCTTTCTTAAACATACAAACATATAGTTTAAAAATAGCAACAACAACCCAAATGGCATTTTTTTTGTCCTTCTGGAAAATCTATTCCAGAATCTTCAGATATAGGGAAAGTCAAATAGCACAGACTGTCTCTTAATTGCAAAGAAAAGTAGCTACACTCTGCTAAGTCAATAATTACTAGATGTTAAGCAGTTTACATATGACTCTCATTTAATAATTATGTCTTTCAAGAAATATTGGATACTTAGCAAGGACAGAAAGAATGTTCACTCAAAGCCAAGAAGTTGACATAAAGATAAAATAAGCCATGTGCCAGAATTGGCCTCACTAGTCTCTATTTTTATACACATCTCTTTCTTCAAAAATTATGAACGGCACCAAGAGAACACAGGCCTTTGGCAGAGAAAACTTTTATGGCCCGGATTCACTCTCACATCATCTGACTTAGAGGACATTCAAAGATTGTAGGGCACTATGACAAAGCAAAATGTATTGATACTAGATTTTGACATACATTTGGGTATTCTCTCATGACAATGTTACAACTTTAGCAATTGGCAGTAATTATGGTCAGATATTTATTTGGGGAAATTCAAAATTGTAAAATCAAATCAGTACTAAGCTTCTGAGGATACTTAGAACATAAAATAAGGAGTAGAAACTCTTTTTGGGGGTTTTAATCCTGCATATTTTATAAATCAAGAGTTTATAATATATTTTAATACATTCCTTGAAGGCTCCAAGCTTTGATCTTTGGCTTTGTCATTGCTCTGTAGAATTGTGCACAAAGCAAGTTCTGAGAGTAGAATTTGGCACCATTTGTTGCTAGTCTTAGGGCAACCAAGTCCAAAGCCAGAGATAAACATTTTTCCACTGTAAAATTTTGAAAGCAATAGTGCTTATCTCACTCTGTTTGATAAGCAATGCAAATTCAAGTGGCTCTCATTTTATCCACATTCGCTTCAATTTAGAGGATTGTCAACAGCATATATGTGAAAATTGTATATTTAAGAGAACACGATATTTAAATTGACTCAAATACGTTTTGAAAAAATCCATTACCAGCACTACACTTTTTGCTTTGGAGTATTAAAAAATTACTCTCATTTCCCTTTCTTTCACAATGAGTTTTTCCCAACGATAGCCCATCTTTACGATACTGATGTAACTCTGTTGAATAGAAGATGTTTGCACATGGCACACCTCCTTTCTTGCACTGGGCAGTGAAAATATGTCCAGAGATAAATTGACAAAACATTATCTTCGGGCTTGGCTGCACAGGACCTGACCGCTGTATATATTATTTGGCGGTCAGATATGAAAGTTTGATGGAAAGGTAGATTAGTACAAAGCAAATCCTAACCTATTATAGAGTGAGTCTCCTCTCTCCTCCCACCAAGTTCTTCTTTGCTCCAACACACATTAAAATTCTGTTTGGATATCAGCAAAATCTCCCCACACCATAATCCATCCTAAAACAAATGAGCATGTGTCCTATGTTTCCACCAAGGCAACCTGGTCACCAAGTGTGAGGATCCCATTTAATTTGCTGTATTTTGCCTGGATATATCTGGTGCTCACACTAAATAATTGAGATGGGTTCTGGCCCAAGCTCCTTGATGGAATATGCCTTTTCCACCTGTGGATTTGGCCTTTTTGCCCAACTTTAAGGAAAGTTGAAGCACTTACTGGGATGACTCCTTGGAGGGTATTACTCCTTGGGGTACTTTTATAACTACATGTATAATTCTTTCTGGCTTTCAGCACTTGGAAAAAAAAAAAGAGAGAGAGAATGTGTGTGTGTGTGTGTGTGTGTGTGTGTGTGTGTGTGTGTGTTGGCATTTTTAAAGACTGTGTCTCTGCATTTTATTCTACAAATCAGTTTTCTTGCTGGAGTCAAAGTTCACTTCTCATGCTGCATAACAATACTTTTCAGCCTAATATTAAAAGCTGGCTTCATTTTATTTGTAATATAATAAACTTCACTTTAGCATTAATATCAGTCAAAAGGCAGCTGCTCACATAATAGGTTCCTTTTAAGCAAAATGGGAAAACACACATTTATCAAACAATTTTCAGTTTGGAGGCTACAGTTTTAATTACATCGAAAAACATCGGCCAATCAGGCTATTACTTCTGAAAGATGTCAGATCCATGCTACTGACAGGATATCAAATAGTCAATGAGTTTATCATTGTATAACATATATATAAAACCCTTTATAATATGGAGAGGAGGGAAGAAAGGTGGCTTTAAAAAATGTTTTCGAAGCCAATTTTAAAGAGCCCATGTCAAAACTGAGAAATACTTCCCGTAAAGAAAATAGTGTACTTTCCTGGGTACTCTAACATGATGAATGGCAAAAGCAAAATTGAATTTGTCTCAGTATTGGAGCTATTTACTTGTGTAGATTTTATATTAGTGATGACACTAGAAATGGAAGCTTTCCATTTTGCTTTTTGTAAGTTATTCTAGTAAAATCCATGTCACTTGCACCCAGCTAAACCTAGATCCAGCGTGGACATGAACTCTCCTACCAGGGCTGACATGAATTTTAACCACTGAGGGATAAATCTTTCCTGTGTATCACAGGTCACCTTGTACAATGTTAGTGTATCGTTTGGTTTACAAAGTTATGTAAAGCTTCTTTTCAGTATCTGTACATGTATTTTTCTTTTCCTGTCTGATCTATTCCAATGCATGCAGTGTGCTTCCTTAGCTGTTCATTCCTGAGAGCATCATTTTCAAATAATTTATGAAAGCAGAAAAATAATATGGTGGTCAATCCATCTACATGCCCATTTGCAATTTCTTTTTCCTATCACATTTGACATTTAATTGCAAATACTGAGATGGAATTGACCCAGGGAAGTCTTGCCAAACCAACCCACAAACAAAAGCCATAGTCAATTCCATCTGTCACTATGATTGATAAGGAACCCAGTGCCTTAATTTCTCAGGTGATTTTCCTCTCATCCTGATGAACCTGCCAATCAAACTCAAGAGACAGGCAAGAGGGGAAAGATATTTCAAAAGAAGGAGAAGCAGCAGGTGAAGGCCTTTGTTGCTGCCACTTCTACTTTCATTGTTTTTTTTTCTTTTTTTATTCTTCTTTCTTCCTCTTCTTAGTCCTCTATAAAAAGCAGGAAAAAATAGGGAACAGTTAAATCATGTAAAAAAAAAAATGCAAGTTTGGTTTAAGCCTGCTTTCTATAAAGGAGAAGAATCTCTTTTACTTCTATCTTTTCTAAGGTGTCTATCTACCACTTAAAAATCTCCAACCTGTGCCAAAATACCCACATATGTAACTTAAATACCACAAGTGGCTATGGCAGGCTATGAATCTCAGAGTTCCTATATCTTTAGGTTTCAGTGAGTGTTTTTTTTTTTATAACTTTCTAACATCAGCCCCTCTGACAAAAAAAAGTCTCATGATCCTCTTTCACATCACAAAATGATATTCCAGAACCATCTGTGTTTAGATTGCTGTGTGTACCGGACGCTAAAAACATGCCATGCGTTTGCAGGGCGCCCTAGCACCCCTCTCTGGCATTTTCCCCTTAAACAGTAAACACATACACGTGCATGTGCATGCATACACAATTCTAAAAGGAATTCAGAAAACATAGTACTGGAACAGCTCACTTCTTAGAAATTCCTGACAGCTAGAACTGCATCCACCCGCACCGTCAGAGACTCAATCAGTCTCCATTGGCGGGGGGGCAGGGGGCTGCAGTTGTAAGAGACAGCCTGATCTAACTGATCCCAGCCCCTTAGGGAGGATGTTCTTCACTTAATTAAGACTACAGCCACCTGCGTGGTGTATTGGTGTCTCGCAATGCAGTTGAGCAGGTCCATCCGCGGATTAGGACACCAGCTTTTACTGATGCGTGCGACGGAAACACTGGCATATTAAGCTCTAAAGCTGGTTCTTAAACTGTCATAATGCTGGCTGAATTATAGCTGATTGGAATACCGAACATGAGACTGCTGATTGGCTGAGAGCAAATCAAATCTGAGTGAAACCACGCTGCACTAATAGAATAATAAGTCAGAATGCTTGAGAGAAATTATTTATACCATTGCTTCGCAAAAGTCCTGATCATTCATTTAGTTTATGTTCTCCAGCAACTATCCTCTCTAAGATGTTTAATCAAAACCAACGTTAGCTGTTCTATTTACTTTGGAGTGGTTTTGCGATACCCTTGCCCCAATCCACGTTTTATGAAAGAACATCAGCTTTTTTAGGCTTGTACTACATTTGTGTTAACCCACCCACATAAAGCGGTTTATGGGAAAAGGTAAAACTTGGCAGCTGCAGATTTTTTAAAACCCCAAAAAGGGCCAATTTCTAAAGAAATTTCAAGGATTCCTTTAATGTTTGGTTAGCAAACAAAAGCCTCAAGTGAATATGATTTATTTTTTATAGAAAATTAAGGGTTCTAATTCTTGACATTGTGGTGAAATTATAAATTCGCTAAAACACTAATTAGAACTAATTAGCATACGAAGTTAAAGGGCGCCAGCAAGCAGGCTTAAACCAAACCTGCATTTGGCTTACATGAGTTAACTTCTCCATTTTTCTTTCTATTTTTTATTATTGGGCTCTATGTAGCAATGCCAGTAGTTAATAATATCAGTAGTTAATAGTATACTAGACCTAAGATAAAAATGTGTAACATTATTTAAATATTAAAAAAGTAAAAATATTTTTGAAGAAGTGTGTAAAATTCCTGCCTTCTAAATTCTAAAATATACTCTTCAAATTTTAAAATGTATTTTCTTCGTGTAGTTGTTTATTCCTTTTAAAAGTTTTAAGACATTTTACATTAAAGGTACTGTGGATATGCAGAATCATGTCTATATATATGTATATATGTACACATGTATATATATGGTTTAACCACAAATATGTTGGTAGGAATATTCCTATGGTAAGATTATTTAATGTATATTTATATTTAAACATTTTTCAAGAACACTTTTCTCTTAAGAAGTCTAACACAGAGGCACCTGGGTGGCTCAGTCAATTAAGTGTCTGACTCTTGATTTCAGCTCAGGTCATGATCTCCCCATTTGTGAGATGGAGATGTGCATTAGGCTCTGGGCTGACAGCGGGGATCCTGCTTGGGATTCTCTTTCTCTCTCTCTTCCCCTTCCCAGTGCATGCTCGTTCTCTCTCTCTCTCTCTCTCTCTCTCTCTCTCTCTCTCTCTCTCAATATGTAAATAAATAAATAAACATTTTTAAAAAAAGTTCAACACAAAGAATGTCACCAGTTACATATTTTTAGAAAGGACCTTTTTTGTTTTGATTATTTTGCATGAAAATTAATACCTGGATTTTTATAGTTATATTTAAAGTTTCAGAATATCTGAAAAAAAGCATAAAATCACATTCTATATATTTTTGCAACTAATTTTTTCACAAAGCAATATTTTTGGAGATCTTCTCATGTCAATTCCTATAGATTGACCTGCTTTTTTTTTCAGTTGCCACTGAGTTTTTCATAGTGTAGATGAGTCATAATTTATTGATGTTGATAGAGATTTAGGTGGCTTTCAACATTAACAATAACAATAACATGTTGCAATGAAAATACATGGAGATAGAAGTATATCATCCATGTTAGATACCTAGAAGAGAACAGCTGTGTTCAGGATAATGCATTTGATATGTAATGGAGATGGGAGCCCTTTAGTGTGGGTGAAAAAGCACATCAGTTCTTCTCCAGTCCCCCTGCCTAAAGAACTTTGACCTCTAAAGGTCACAGACTGTGAGTCTGGAGTTCTCTCTTGTCCAGCAAGAGAGTGGACGCAGAACTGAATATGAGAGAGGCTAATGTCTGGGAGGAGACCAAGAGCCCCAAATAGGGGTTTTGTCTCCATATTTATTGAGCACTCAAGATATGTGGTGAACATGAAGAAAACAAGATCTTACATGTGGTGAATGTGAAGATGAACATGAAGGAAACAATCAGAAAGCAATTGTTAACATGTAAGAAGCAAAGGGTCTGGGGAGCAAGTGGTGTTTGTGATCAAGGTATATTAGTATCAGATGGAAAGTAGTTTCCTGCAGGTGACATAACAAGTTACTGGTGATCCTGTTACAATATCTCACTAGCTAACTTCAGGCATTTTCGCCCCATGGTGCCGGCTTTCTGCCGTAAACTTTTTTCTAAACCACTTATGGAAGTAGAACCTATTTCCCCCTATCTAAATAGCCCTGTGGCTTTCTTTCTCACTCAGTTAAGATTTTTGAATATTCCACCATTCCCTCGATAATAAGACTCTTGTACTCCTTCTCTCTCTACTATCTAAACTTTATGTACTTTTTTATTTCAGTTACAACAATTTGATCTATACTTCATTTTTTTGTTTCATTACTTATTTTCTAGTTTATCTGTTTTGCTCTCTGCTAAATCCCTGGTGCTTAATAATACTTGTTGAATAGTGGGAAAAAATTAAGAAATGAATGAACTATAATTTTACCTATACCAGCTACCTATCTTGACATTGGGCTTTCTTTCCATCTTGAAAGTATAGGAACATGGAAAATTAAGGTGTGAAAATTACATACTTTTTAAAAACCATGTTGAAAGCTTTTAGTAAAATTTTTGTTTAAAATGCATACCAATTTAGGGGGGCCTAGATGGCTCAGTCAAGTTAAGTGTCTGACTTCAGCTCAGGTCATGATCTCACAGTTTGTGGATTCGAGCCCAGTGACAGGCTCTGTGCTGACAGCTCAGAACCTGCTTCACTTTCTGTGCCTCTGTCTCTCTGCTCCTCCCCCGCTTGTGCTCTCTCTCTCTCAAAAATAAACATTAATTAAAAACTATAAATAAACAAACAAACAAATAAATAAACATACATACCAGTTTCTCTGCTAAGGGAATCCTAACCTTTGTCTCTGCAAGGAAAAGCACATAGTCATTTATGAACTCCACCAAATGAGAAAGAAGTAGTCACAGAGGTTTTGTGATCATATGAAATGTAATCCACTTAAGGTATTGGATAGTTTAACACAAGGCAATTTGTCTACTTTTTGGTATCAGTACAGAATGAAGCAATCTCCCAAGGCCTCTTATAGTATGCTTGGTATTTGAACAACAGGGACCTTATTGACTGCTATTAATGTTATGACATCAAGGTCTTTTTCTTGGTGTTCTCCAGAAGCTTTGCCCTGAGCAATGTTCTTCCAATTACCACCATGTTTCTCCTTTGTCTTTTCTTATGTGCTGCTGAGACTGAAGTGGGATGCTTGTGCAGACTATGATATTACATGCCATTTGTCACCAAATAGAATATAATAATTTAGAACATTGTTGTCAATCTACCTTCACTCTCTTAACGGAATTTTATCTGTTTAGCACTTCAGAATGGAAGGCTTGGAGGATTTAATTCTCAGAAGCTAATATTATTTTTTCTGATCATTTTAATACCTTAACTCCCTAAATAGAATTTCATGGATTGAACAACTTATCAACCCAAAGATGCCTCAATGAAAGTAATTCAGGAATTTCAACACAATGAAGGTCAAAGGGCATAAAATGGTAGAGTAAAACTAGCTTAAGAGGAGAAAGAGCAAATCCAGGGTTGACACCGCAGGTAGGATTTATTATCTTATACAATTATTTAAATTTTCAAAATTATTTTTGGAAAAATTAGTGCTCTATTAAATGCACACTCACTCATATACTTAGCATCAAAAAGAAGCCAAATAAAAACTAATGGAAGCTAAAGCAACTAATGAGAGTTTTAATATTTTGGTCTCTCCTAATCTCTAGTATGTTGTAGTTTTCATTGGTATCACTACTTCTAATAAATTATAAATGACAAACTTCAGGAAATGATTGGGATGGCTTAAAGATTCAACCTCTATAGTTAGAACACATTCTAAAAAATTAAATGAGTAGTAAATTGTAATACCTTAGAACACAGAAAAATGTTGTGCATTACAAATGCTTGGGTTGTCACTAGCTAGTAGGAAAAAAACATTTGTGCCAACTTCATGCATATTAAACAGATACATGCCATGTGGCCAAAAGAAAAAAAAAAAGAAAGAAAATTGGTTGGAATGTAAAAGTAACTTTTTTAAAGGCTACTCATGTATGTCTGCACTCCCTTTTA
The DNA here is from genome assembly GCF_022837055.1 of Prionailurus viverrinus. NCBI lineage: Eukaryota > Metazoa > Chordata > Mammalia > Carnivora > Felidae > Prionailurus > Prionailurus viverrinus. Next base: position 183,488,698 of record NC_062561.1, on the reverse strand, counting down.
ATCTCTTTGGCATTTTATAGTTGGCACTTTCCTTTGGGCTTAAAAAAAAATTAAATGCTTTCCTCTGAATAAGAATGAATCACCAACTTATTTCCATGTTTACCAAGAGTAGCTCAAAAGTAAGTGTTGTTATTCTCCATGGCAGTTCTTTCAAAGGACCCAGTCATTGTGAAAGTCATTACAAGATTTGAATTTTCCTTTTTTTTTTTTTCTAGTTAGGTTTATGTTCAAGGAAGTTAATTGGTTGCTCAGTTGACTCCAAAAGTACCTTTCATCTGTTTTATAACACCTTGTTTTTGAGTTAGGGAAAAAGTAACTTCATGCTTGAGTTAGGGACAAAGAGAAGACTCAAGTGAATAAAAAAAAATGTTCTCAGGCTCTTAGGAGTTGGGCCATTTTTCTGGACTCACAATTTCAGTGCACTTTGCAGATTACATTTAAGTTTGATCTTGAGGCAAATTTGTCGTTATTTCATGCTAATGTGATCATGCTAATGTGGTAACTTACAGATCTAAAATCAAACTTCTTTTTAGTTTTTTTTTTTAGGTTTTTATTTAAATTCCAGTTAGTTAACGTACAGTGCAATATGAGTTTCAGGTGTACAATACAGTGATTCATCACTTCCATACAATACCTGGTTCTCATCTTTGGACAATAATAAAAAAGTAATGATTGTATGAATGTATTTTATTTTACTCATTTATTCAAATTTACTCATTTCACGTGTTCAGCAGGTACTTACTGAGTGCCTACACTATACTCAGACTTGTGCCAAACTGTAACATATGGTGATATAATGGTGAATAATAACAAAGTTTCTTCTCTCATACCTGTAGATTCATAGTGAATTGTTTTCAGGAGGAAACCATCCCACAAGAAAAACATGTTCTCATCTGCCAGCCCTCCAAAAGGTTCTGATCAGACCATGGAGATATAAAAAATTAGTTATAAGAACAATTCCTTGACTGCATCCAAGTAAATTTTAAAAAGTGGAGAGTGCCCAGGTGGCTCAGATGGTTAAGTGTCTGACTCTTGATTTCGACTCAGGTTATGAACCGCAGTTTGGTGAGTTTGAGCCCCTTGTCAGGTTCTGCGCTGGTAGTGTTCTCTCTTTCCCCACTCTCTACCCCTCCCCCATTCATCCTGTCTCTGTTTCTCTCAAATAAATAAATAAACTTTTTAAAAAAGTAAAAATAAATAAAAAATGGAGAGAATTTGGTTGTACTCATAGTTACAGGACATTGCCGATCATAGGTGGAAACAGAAGTTCCAGATATAAATCCTGTGATACTTTTCAGTTTAGGATTAACAAATTTATGCCTGACAAAAGGTGGTTGAGGTTTACAGTGAAAATTCTTCCTAACAGAACTTTAGTTTGCCTCCTAGAAGACTGTGGCCACAAAGACTGACAGTTAATTCAAGATAATAAAAAAAATTCAAGATAACAAGAAAAATAAGAAAAAAAAATCACAAGGTTGTATTGATTCTCAAGTTGACCACTACATGAAATAAAGTAATTCTTTTAACTGTAAGAGAATGACAATGTTGGTAAGATGGCAGGAAGAGAGATTTCAGATTAAAATAAAAATCCAGCTGAAAATAAGGAAGAAAAATAGTGTCTTTCAACAATAACAACAAAAAAGAGGGTTTGGATATTTGGGGTGGTAACTTACAATAAAGTGATTTTATTATATTGCAAGGTAACCTGAGATGAAAATTGGGAGATCCACATCTTTCTGTTTTTCTTTGTGTTCATATTCATGTTTAAAGGTTTAAATCACTTGAGGATCAAAGCCCCCACATTCGTCTCTGAATACTCTATGTTCATCCAAGTTTGCAGTTTTCTCCTTTGAGGAAGACAGAGTGGTCTTGCCAAAAGGGGTAGGAAAAGCAGGGTTTATAAAAAGGTTGAGGAGGAACCATTTAATTCTCACCATACTTGGCTTTCCCAGGAACGATTATGCATTTCTTATGAATGTGACATTGAAAATCTGTACTTTTTATAGTACGCAGTGGGAAAAAATGTAAGCTGTAAAATGTTGCTTTAAAAACGTGTTTAAAAACAGTGTTCTGACACTTTATTGCACAATGAGCTCTTACATTAAGCATTTATGGCAGCTACAAATTCACAGCATGGTTTTGATGCAGTAATAAAAAGCACCAAAATGGGTCCAACTGACATTTTACAGCCAGAACAAAGGGTTGAAAGTTTAAAGCTTATCTATACCTACTACATGTTACATATTAGCTACATTATCTGTAACAAGATTACATGTTACCCACCCTGAACATATTTCTAACTGTAAATTATTAGTAAATTTGGTATTTCCACGTCTTTGAAGGAAAAAGAACATGAATGTACAGGGTCAAACAAACTTAAGGTAATTAGGAGGGGTCCAGTGTGTTTCTGTGACCACCAAGTGCATACACAGTTCATGCAAAATCCATCCTTGCTCAGAAGAATGAACCAGTCTCATTACTATTCTTCTCTGGAGTTCCAGTGGTTTTTTTTTTTTTTTTCTACACTCATTAAGAGTATTGAGTCAAGAATTCTTGCAGGTATTCTGAATTTTGGCAAAATATTGAGAATGTCTTTTATACTCTCAATTAAGGCAACACAATCACAAACATTTAGTTAAGTCCAATCTTCCTCCTGATGAAATTACCCCACCTCCTGCCCCCCAACACTGCCAAAGCTACAGCTTTTTATCTATATCAGATTAGTATGTTGGCTGAGTGATGTTTTGCCTGGACCTTATCCAAAATGTACGACAATCTTGAAGTTGCTGGTTTGAAGCCTTAAGAGACTGGATGTATGAAAACAGGTGTCCTATATAGTTCTGGGAGTTCATGTACAGAGTTTCCAAGTGCATTTAAGTCTTACACAATACATAGTTAACTAGGTGGGTACCTATCTAGATAGCATTTTCAATGGGAGTAAACAATCTGACATTTTACTTAGTTCATGAATTTGTCTATCCATTTGTCTAGTTCATGAATTTACTTAGTTCATGAAGGAGAAAAAAGAACTAGAATTATTTTCGCAGGCCAATTTGTGTGTGTGTGTGTGTGTGTGTGTGTGTGTGTGTGTGCAATTGTCACTGCCAAAAGGCTCATGACTTGGACACAGCATAGTCCAGTTTCTCAGTATTGCAATAGAAGCCAAGATACGCTCTTCCCCAATGGCTGGTTGCATTTGCCTGAATGCCATGTTCATCAATTTTAATGTGGGACAGACATTTGGGATTGATTTATATAAATATACTTACCAGCCAATCTATTCTCAATAGTCTGGACAAATCAAGTATATGCCATCAGCAATCAAACTATTTAGGATATTATTTTGTTTAATGGATTCAAAAACTTATAAATCCATAAATATTTTATCAGGATTCATTCTTTTTAGAATACTTTAACAAACTGCATTTCATTTGATTTATGCCTATGCTTTTCAAATAGCACAGGTATCATTTAGATATATGACAATGTATATCTAGAGTCAGAAATCTTTAATTCCGTGGAAATGAATTTCTTACAATGACATAATGACAGTGTAATTAAAATCCTTCATTTAAAATTCTGGGATGAAATTCAAGTTCCTTTTGTCCCTTTATGCGACTGTTTTAGATTTCTTCAATCACATCATCTATAATGCTGGCTTGCATATATAAAATTCGTACCTCCCCCCTTGAAAATAGTGTGTATATAGTTGACAGCCTATGACATATGTCTTTCCTTCTAGCTAATGACATCTCACTGGGTGCCATTATATACACTGTTCTATGTATTTCGTAATCTCATAATGTCAGGCAAGCTGCTTATTCTCACGTCCAAACATGAGAAGCATTGCACTGAAAGGTTAACATATATTTGAGAACTTTTTTTATTACTTACTTTGTAAAATTGAACAAAAGTAGTCATGATAAAGAAGGAGCAACTTCTGCTCCTTTGTTATTGTTACCAGCTTTTACTAATTACAAATAGTAATAACACTATTGTAACTACTGTAACAAAGGCAAACAGTGTAGAGATGCATCACATGTGTTACAAATGTCTGTTGTCGCCCATGCCAACACCCATCTCATTTTTAAGAGTTTGATACTATTCTCCCCATACTTTTTTCTTATACCCACTTAAATATATGTATATTATCTTAATGAGATTTTACAATTTCCTTTTCACAATTAACAATATTACTTAGACCTCAAGTTTAATTACTTAGACCTCAAGTTTAGAAAGCCCATCTTTCTCTGCCTCAAAAATCCTCATAAAATCTATTTTATTTTATTATTTTTTTTTCACTTAGATTTTTCAACCCACCTACAACTTGAGGAATTGGTATTGTGCTGGTATACTTCCATATATATTATTTTTTATTATTTCCAAGTGTTTAGCCAGTAATCACAATGACATGTAATAAGTTATTGTAAACATTTTGACTCTGAGTTTCAAATAAAATCAAAATGCCAGAGTGGACAGACAGTCAGAGGTTTATGATAGGAATCTTAACTTAAATTGGGTCAACAACCAAGCTAGACAGGTTAGTTGGATGTTTTAAACTAAAAGATGAAGTGCAGAAATGTCTACTGAGAACTCTTAGTGAAGTTCTCAAATTACATTTAAAAAGCTATCAAAGTATATATTTTTTCAACACAAGAAGTGTCGGGGCGCCTGGGTGGCGCAGTCGGTTAAGCGTCCGACTTCAGCCAGGTCACGATCTCGCGGTCCGGGAGTTCGAGCCCCGCGTCGGGCTCTGGGCTGATGGCTCAGAGCCTGGAGCCTGTTTCCGATTCTGTGTCTCCCTCTCTCTCTGCCCCTCCCCCGTTCATGCTCTGTCTCTCTCTGTCCCAAAAATAAATAAACGTTGAAAAAAAAAATTTAAAAAAAAAAAAAAAAAGAAGTGTCTGATTCCATTAATGCTTTAAAAAGTCGGTGTGCTGGAAAGGAAGAGATAGGTTATCAGGGTAGGTGGAAGTAGGGCTAAGAAAGACAGAAAGGGAGAGGAATAGTTAACATATAATGTCTTTTTAATATTTTTTAAAGTTCATTTATTTTAAGAGAGAGAGAAAGTGTAAACAGGGGAGGGGCAGAGAGAGAGGGACAGAGAGAATACCAAGCAGGTTCCGTGCTGTCAGCATAAAGCTGCACATGGGGCTAGATCTTAAGAACGGTGAGATCATGACCTGGCCCAAAACCAAGAGTGAGATGTTTAGCCAAGAGAAACACCCAGGTGCCCCAAAAGTATAATCTGTTTTAATGAAGACTCATATTTCCAGTTTTTTTTAATAACCATCAATGAAAATATTTTCCACAGGTATAATTATAGATAAGAATGGAAAAAAATGTTTGAGTTATTGAAATGTTAAATCAACTAATTCAAGCTTCTAAATTTGGATATATATCTTAAAATTCTTGCAAAAATGAAGACACCTGGCTGGCTCAATCAGAAGAGCATCCAACTCTTGATGTCAGGGTCATGAGTTCAAGCCCCAAGTTGGGTGTAGAGATTGCTTAAATAAATAAATAGACCTTGGGGTGCCTGGGTGGCTCAGCTGGTTAAGTGTTCGACTTTGGCTAAGGTCATGATCTCATGGTTCGTGGGTTCGAGCCCCAGGTTGGGCTCTGTTCTGACAGCTCAGAGCCTGGAGCCTGTTTCAGATTCTGTGTCTCCCTCTCTATCTGTCCCTCCCCCACTCATACTCTGTCTCTCTCTCTCAAAAATAAATAAATAAATAAATAAATATAATAAAATAAATAAACCTAAAATAAATAAATAATAAAAATTCTTGCAAATGATTCAGTGGTGGTAAGGATGACAACAGAAATAAAAATTAAATGTCAACCCAATCTGACATTCATTTGAGCAATATATCAGTATTAATATATCAATATTGAAGGTAATATTGATATTAAATAGCAATAATATAAAATTAAATTAGTAATTTAATTACCGTAATTTGTTTTTTAAAGTTATTATAAAGTTATTATTGAAGTAATACTAAAAAAGGAAAAGAAAATTGGCATGTTATTAGATACCCAAAAATGGAGAAAGAGGAAGTTGAATAGAGAATGGAATCCTGTGCTGCCTTTTTAGAAGATTTCTCTTTATAATTCAAAAGAATAATCTATCACCATGGGCCTGAGGTTGTTGATTTAGGGTCCATGGAACATCTAGCTATTGTGGAGAGGCCCACAGATCCCCTGAAATCATATGCATAATCCTGTGGCTGCTTGTGGTGATGATATGTACATGTATACATTCTTCTCACATAAATAATCTGTGGCTTTGTCACAATTACAAAGGGATTCATGCTCCCCAAAGGTTAATAATCAGTGATATAGACCTCACAGTGTACAAGGCACTTTTGCAGTCATTAACTGGTTTGATCCTTACAACATAGGAGCAGACCTGGCACTCAGCCCAGGACACTTATTTTTTTCATGTTTCTGGGGTCCAGAGAAAAGTGGCCTGGAAAAACTATTTTTGCTAAACCAAACTAAAAAAAAAATATTTTTGCTAAACATTATTAAATGTAAAAGCCTCTCCTATAGTATTTGCATTTGATACTGAAGGAAAATGATGTAAAGATGTTTCATAGATCCTTTGATGGGGACAATTTTTTTTTTTTTTAACCTCATACCCATTAGCCAAACCTACCACCAATGAGTAAGGAAGTGAGTAGTTCTTAATAGTGAACATTTCACTTCAATGGGGTTACTAAAGGGGAAAAACCTTCCTTTCTATAATGGAAGCTTCGTGCATTGCTTTGAACCCCAACATTTGAAGGCCAAGATATTTGAGGCAGGAGGGTTATTTCCTTGAAACTCTAGTTCAACTACTATTCTTCAAATCATTTATTAAAACACACAAGGGAGAGAAAGAACTACCGTTAAAAAAAAAACTGAGGAAATTTCATCCTTATAAATACCCACCCTTTCTTAGAAGAGTAATTTTATTCATTTTCCTATCCTGAAATACACAGTCATCTGAACTTCAGTCAAGCTCAAGTAGAATAAATAGAAGCTAAAGTATTTTTAAAATTTTAGCTGTTTAGAATGTTGACCCTCTATCTGAGTCTTACTCATTGTTAGTGGCCCAAATGAAGTATTTCTTCTTTATACTGTCACTTTTAACTTTTTTAATGTTTATTTATTTTTGAGAGAGAGACAGAGCACGAGCAGGGGAGAGGCAGAGAGAGAGGGAGACACAGAAGCTGAAGCAGGCTCCAGGCTCCGAGCTGTGAGCACAGAGGTGGATGCAGGGCTCGAACCCACAAGCTGTGAGATCATGACCTGAGCTAAAGTCAGACGCTTAACCGACTGAGCCACACAGGCGCCCCTATAGTGTCACTTTTAAAAGTTTTAGCCCTCACTGATCTTCTTCTTTAAGATTATGAAACATTTACCAAATCATTTTAACAAGTATGTACTTTTAATATTTGTTTCTATTTTTATGTTATTATTGAGGTTTCTTTAGAATAGAAACAAAATGTCTTTCTACAACATTGTGATAAGAGCACATACTCTGCCTGAGCCAGACAGCTTCAGTTTGATTTCCAGCTCTGCCACTTGGAATGTAATTTTGAACAAGTTACTTAACATTTCTGAGCCTCAGTTTTCTTATCTGTAAAATGGGGATAATAGTACCTATACCATGGGACAGTTGGGATGATTAAATGAGTTAATGTGTGCAAAAAGGTAGACCAGTGAATGATCTAGCCTGTGTATGCATTAGCTATTTTTGTTTATTGTTGCTGTTGTTTACCATTTTCACACAGTAGACATTCAGGAAGTATTTGTGGACTGATGAATTTCAATCTCTATATTCTACTATCATTCCTGAACCAAAGAAGACCTTGAGCTTATTGATTCTTGTGAATTTTTTTTTTTAATTTTATTTATTTACTTGGAGAGAGAGAGACCGCACAAGCACGGAAGGGGCAGAGACAGAAAGAAAGAGAGAATCCCAAGCAGGCTCCACACTGTCAGCACAGAGCCCAATGTGGGGCTTGAACTCATGAACTGTGAGATCATGACCCAAGCTGAAATCAAGAGTCAGATGCCTAACTGACTGAGCCACACGAGCACCCTAACTCTCGTGATTTTTTAACATTTTGTTGTCATTGGTAGCATTGTATTTATTTGTTGAATTTTTTTAAATTTTTTTCTTAATGTTTATTTATTTTTGAGAGACGGAGACAGAGTGTGAGTGGGGGAGGAGCAGAGAGAGAGGGAGACACGGGATCCAAAACAGGCTCCAGGGTCTGAGCTGTCAGCACAGAGTCTGACGTGGGGCTCGAACCCGCGGACCGTGAGATCACAATGGAACACTTAACCGACTGAACCACCCAGGCACCCCTATTTGTTGAATATTTTAAGAACATGATTTCCCAAATGGAAACAAACACAGACTTCAGGGTGTCTCAGCTCCTTACCCTTAAGAGTTGAAAACCATGGATGAAGTATAGATGAAGAGATTCAGTCTGAAAGATTTCTTTATAAATGTCAAAGATAACATAAAAAGCATAGGTCTCCTTATTTCTAGTGTGGTACTGTTCTTTTTCTTTTTTTCCAAAACTTAATAATTCACTCTCCATGTAAACTACATATAATATTTGATGCTGTTTGTTACACATTTTCTATAGTAAGATGAATCAAGTAGTAAATTAGTAGCTTGGTCTACACTATTACCTAAACGAGACATAGTTGCCTTTAATGACAATAAAATTATGAGGAAGTCTGAAAATCGGAAGGTAGGTCAGATAGTTATGCTTATCATCAGTAGTTGCCAAACAAGCTATAGTATTGGCATATTGAAGAGAACACAAGCTTTTGAATCAGGTAGACTTAGGTCTAAATCCTCCATTTACCCTGAGTAGGTGGCTCTAAATCCTCATCTAAATTATTGGATCTCTGTGAGCTTTAAGAGTGGCAGGTGCTCAGACATTCATCACCTATCTTCAAAATTTCATGTTGTCTTCCCATGTATTAAGCTGAATTAGATTTTAAGATCTCAAGTTTCATGAAAAACAGAGAAGAATCTATTTCCTTATAGAAATCATTTGCTCTCCTAATTAAAAATTTATACCACAGAGTCTAGTGTACTAAACATATCAAATGACTTTTAATTTCCTCTTTCCCCTTGTCTTACCCAACAGTTCTAGGTTAGTAGAGTAAAATACACCATGTGGTATATGCACCTAGGGTATATAGGTATAGATACATGTAAATTTCATGGTTGTTTCATCATTTTAAGTTCCCTTTTGCCATATGCAAGTTTTACACATTCCAATGTATAGGTTACCTTATTATATGATCCTAATTTTTAGGTGGCTGTATCATAAATATATTAGAAGTTTATAAATTAAAAAAAATAATGGGTAGAGAACTTGTTCATTTTCTACTTGTTTCAGTTATGATAAGTTGTATTTTATAAGAAATTTTCCATTTTATTAGGTTATCAAATTTATTGGCATAAGTAAACTATTCTTTTAATATCCATAGCGTCTGTATTATATCTTCTTTAAAATTCCTGATATTTGTAGTTTCTGTTTTTTTCTATTTTCTATCAGTCTAAGGATTATAAATTTTATTAAACGTTTCTAAGAACCAAATTTTGTCTTTGCTGATTTGATCTATTGATTTACCCTTTACAGAGTTGCCTTTAAAGAGTATGTTAGCTACATCCTATAGCTTTTGATATGTTGTATTGTTGGCAGTGTCCATCAGTTCAGGTTTTTTAAGACCATCCTTTGTGATTTCTTCTTTGGCCCATTGGTTATTTCAAAATTTGTTATTTCTTCAGATTATTCTTAAATAGTTCAAATGACTTCCTATTATGCTTCAAATTTGACACCATTGTTTTTAGCAAATTTATTCCGTAAGTTTATGATCCTTTTTTTTTATTAAGACTTTCTGAAACTGGACAGTTTTTTCAGTTTAGCCCTTCAATTCAGTCAATTTCTGCTTCATGTATTTGGATTCTGTGGTATTAGGTAGAAACACTTAAGATTATTATTGTTTAAGATTGTTATGTCTTCTGGATTATTTAACTCATAATTTGAAATGCTTCTCTTTTTCACTAATAATATTCTCCATCCTGAAGTCTCCTTTTTTTAAATTTTTTTTTTCAACGTTTATTTATTTTTGGGACAGAGAGAGACAGAGCATGAACGGGGGAGGGGCAGAGAGAGAGGGAGATACAGAATCGGAAACAGGCTCCAGGCTCTGAGCCATCAGCCCAGAGCTCCACGCGGGGCTCGAACTCACGGACCGCGAGATCGTGACCTGGCTGAAGTCGGACGCTTAACCGACTGCGCCACCCAGGCGCCCCTGAAGTCTCCTTTTTAATATAGCCACAACAGCTTTTAAATTTTTTTAATGTTTATTTTTTGAAAGAGAGAGACAGAACATGAGCAGGGGAGGGGCAGAGAGAGTGAGAGACACAGAATTCGAAGCGGTCTCCAAGCTCTGAGCTATAAGCACAGAGCCCGAAGCCGGGCTCAAACTCACGAACTGTGAGGTTATGACCGGAGCTGCAGTTGGACGCTTAACACACTGAGCCACCCAGGCACCCCAGCCACATCAGCTTTTAAAATAATTTTTGCATGACATAACTTTTCCTTTCCTTTTAGTTTCAACATATCTGTATCTTTATGTTTAAATTGTGCTCCTTCTAAAAAACATACAGTTGAGTCTTTTTTATCCAGTTTGACAATATCTCTTTTTTAATTTGGGCTTACTTTATTTACACTCACTATAATTCATTTGGGTTTAAATCTAATATCATATTTGATTTCTATTTTTTTCTATGCTTTTTATCACTCCATTTCTCCTTTCTTGCTTATTTTATTGAGTAGAATAGATTGCGTATTCCATTTTATTCTTCTGTTGATTGTTTATCATGGATTTTTATATTTTTTATTGGTACTATACATATTGTAAGTTACTTCTTTAAGTTATCAATTTAACTTCAAAAATTTTTATTTTGCCAATTAGTAACACTCTTACAATGATGTACATTTACTTATTACCTTCCTGCCTTTTGTTCTCTTGTTTCCATGGAGTTTACCTTAATATATGCTATAAATACATATCACATTGTCAACACTTATGCAGTCAATAGCCTTTAAAAGAGATTTAAAATATCTATCTATCTATCTATCCATCTATATTTCTATCATGTATCCCAAGTTCCTTTATATTTATTGACACATTTGCCCTTGATGTTTGTCATTCCATCCTGAAGAATTGATTTTCTATTGCATATCATAGTCCTTCAGGCTAGAGCATTTTTTAAAGTTTCTTGTAGAACATATCTATTGGAGAAATTTCTTCCATGTTTTGTCTCTGAAATGTCTTATTTTGCTTTTAATTTTAAGGATTATTTGTGCTGAATATAGAACCCCCCCCCCTTTTTTTTTTTTTTGGTTTTTTAAAGAATGTCATTTTTTTGCTGGTAAGGAATCAGCTGCCAGTCTCATCATTTTTTCCTATGTAATGTGTCTTCTCCCCCTGGCTGATTTTGATATTCCCTGTTTATCTTTGCTTTTCAGTAGTATAACTATGATGTCCTTGATTTGGGTTTCTTTGTATTTATCCTGTTTGTAGTTTACTTAACTTATTAAACCTGTGGAGTGGTTTCTTTCATAAATGTTAGAGAAATTCATGGCCACTATCTCTTCAATATTTCTTCTGTCCTATTTTCTCCCCCTTCTCCATCTATGATGCCAAATACATATATATTAGACTACTTGATATTATCTTTCAGTTCTTGTGTCCTGTTTTATTGTTCATCTTTTTGCTTGTAATGATCTGTCTTCACATTTACTGATCTCATCCAGTGCTGTTCTCTGTCTGCTGATAAATCCACCAAAGGACTTTTATCTTTATCATTTTTCCCCTTTATTTCTAGCATTGCCATTGAGGTCCTTTTATGGTTTTCATCTCTCCATCTGCTTTTGCATGTTGTGAACCTTTTCCAACATATTCATCATAGTTGTTTTAAAGCTACTCTCTAAAAATTCTAACATCTGGACTATATCTTATCTAATTTGTTTCCTTTCTTTATGATGGATCACATTTTCTTGCTAATTTGTATATTTCATATTTTTATTGAATTTCTAACATAAATAAAGATTGAAGTAAATAATTCCACCCAACCATTAGTATGTGGGTTGATAATCTAGTTCCAGTCTAATCCATATTTGAAATAAATCTGGACTTTGTGTTGCTTTAGTTAGATTCATTTCACCACAAGCTTAAAATTAGTTGATGTAGAATCTGAATGTCTAGAGTGACCCTTCCCCCCCTTTTTTTAGTCCTGCCTCTCTTCCTTGTAGGTAGCTCTTGCCTAGTACACAGTGAAAGGCCTCAACTGCCTGTGAGACATCTCTCAGACTTCTTTCATCCCGCTTTGCCTTCCCACTTCAATGGGTCCTATGTCTCTGCCTCAGGAAGGCCCCTTTTGGCTTTCCTGCCCCACCTCCAGCTGTACAGCCATGGATAGCCCCTGCTTCATACTCAGTGGATGAGGCTCAGAGTATCCCTAAGGTTTCTCCCAGTTGTCAATCCCTACCCTCACCGTTCAGCAGGTTCTGTGACCCTGTTTCAGAGGTAGAGGGGCACTTTCAGTTCTCCTACCCTTCCCCCAGGGGTAGCCATCTGCTTCCAGTTCCTCAGTGTAAGAACCAAATTATCTGCAGAGTTTCTCCAAGTCCTCAACTCCACTTTCAAATATTAGAGATCCACATATGACTGTGCCTCAGAAAGTGCCTCTTTCAGCTGACCTACACTGCCCCCAGTTTTTCTCATTAACATTTTGCAAAGGCCTATTGAGTGTGGGCACACATTTCTCTTATTTCTAGAGTTCCTGGATTGTAAGCTGCCATACAGTATACATTCAGACTTTAAATTTCTGGTAAGTTCAGGTGATTTTACCCACATCTATGGAGACTTCCCCCTCTTCCTCTTTCTCTTTCAAGGAGGAAAACAGTAACAACGCTCTTTTGTCTTAGAAGCAGTCTGACATTTTTTGGATTTTTTACTTTATGTAGTTTCTTTGTGACTTCTGCTTTCTAATAGGCTTTAATAAACTGGGATTATGTATGTTATTTAGTTTATTGTTATTGCTTGGGTGGGAGCAACATTCTCCTGTGACTTTCTGTACTCTACATGGAAAGATAGGCTAGTATATTGGAATTCTCATACAACTTCATTCTAGCCACTAATTGCTTTTTTATCTAATATGGCTATAGAAGACAATTAGTCATAGCAAACATTTACTTATTAGTAATATACTAACTAGATCTCAGCTTATGCCACACAATATTTTAAGCATTTTAAAATCTATTATCTCATGTATCCTTCATAACTAACAATTAAATCCTAATATTATCTCCATGTTAATGCAAGGATACTGAGCTTCTGGAAGTTTGAGTGAATTACCCAATGTATAAAGAACTCAAATGATTCAATGAGATAAGGCAAGCAATGAAATGGAAAAAATGGGGAAAAGAAATGAGTAGCAATACACACACAAAAAAGGAAAGGCAGATGGCTCATAAACATATGAAAAGGTGTTCAACCATATTAACCATATTATATTATAATCATAATTTCTTCCAGATAAGTGTTAACTCAGGTAACATCAAGGGTTGTTAAAGATATGGGACAGTGGGTACTCTCATCCAATAGTGATGTGCATATCTACTGATACGACCACTTTGGAAGTTGGTACAATAGCATCAATTAGGCAAGTTGAACATTTGCATATCCTCAGCCAAGAAATGCTACACTACCACTTGGTGTATACTTTTGCAAAACTCTTGCACAAAGACAACAGAGTCTTGCACGTGAAGATTTTTTTCAAAATGAGGATTCAGATCTAGATACTCTATCTTTTGAATTCCTGCTCACAACTACAACCCTATTCCCAAAGTAACCAGAAGTTCAGTTGTACTCTCCCTATGAAACATAGAGCTTTGATTAAGTCCCTGAGAGACCTTACAGGGAACAGAAATGTAGGAGCAGATGATATGTTCAGAGACAATAAAGCATCCAATTAGACGCCAGTCACCAGTCATGAGTCATTCTCTAATGGGTGAAGATGTATGGATTCCTATAGCAGCAGCACACTCCTATTAAGAAATAAAAACCTGTAATGAGCTTTAATGGATCTGTATATGGTTCTGTTTACAGCAAAGTAACCCCATCTTTTGTGGTGAGTGTTACTTTGGGATACTACAAAATCCTTCTTCCTTAGAGATAGATGCTGCAACTGGGAATTAGAGAAAGTTTTTTTTTCCAGTTTTTACCCAGCTGAAATATATAACCAGTATAGTTCAAATTATATAAACATAGAAATCATTCCTTTTTGTACTTCAAATAGCAGTCTCAACACCTGTGTTAATAGATCATCCAGTAATAAACATTCTTGTAACTAAACTCACTAATTTGAATATTCAAACTATCCCAGCCAATGCTACCATTCAGAATATTACTTTAGAACAATTTGTTTACAACTAATAAACCTATTAATGGGTTCCAGAATTCATGTCTTAGGAAGATATTGGTAAATTTGCTGTCAGAGGAATGCCTAACAAAGTATTTTTTAATAATGTCACAGGACAATAGAGGTTTTTTTTTTTGAAGTATTGTGTTTAATTGTAGGATTATATACCCTACAGTCATAACAATACTATTTTCTTTTTCCTAAAATTTCTTTGAACTACATCTAAAATAAGTGACAACAAATTGAATTTTGTAGCACCAGATAAAATATTATGAACTTAATATTGAATAAGTAATTTGTTTTTAATGGACTATATCCAGCCATAGCCCTATATCACGGTACAAGATTTTGTAGGTGAAGTTCAGTGTTGTTAATCAAGATCAACTCTAACATGATGCTTATTGGTGTTACATGTAAGTGGATGAGAAAATGTACTGAGTGACAGTGCCATGTCAGAGCCACTATGTTCAATGTTACTACTAACCATCTAACCTTTTTCATTAGACACCAACTCCAGTATAGGTCGGGGGTGGGGGGGAAGGAATTATAGTTAGTTGGGTTCTGCTTCACTGGACCCATTGAAAATGGCTTTTCTCTCTCCATTGGTTTCGTGGGGGTGGGGATTGATCTGTGAATCTCTTGCATGATATGTCTGAAGTTTTATATGAGTGCACAGTGTCAGGTGGTGTCAGATTCTCTCATTACCAGGCAGTAAAGGGAGGCTAGATTGATCAGGACTTATCATTTTCATAAGGTATGACTCTGTTTTGATTTTTATGGACAGCAGGCTTTGTGCTTTGTTGCATGATACAGCCAAAGAAACCAGTGTTGAGGACTAGTTGCTGACTTCAGTATTGTGAATGGTAAATAAAAGCTAATTCTATAGCATGTTGATTCCCTTAAAAGCTCTCAATTCATTGGACTTTCCATAATTTCTTTCCTTTCCCATGTGTTTCACTCTACCTTACAGATTGCACTTCCCTTAAGAAAACCAAAGGGAATGTCTACCCCTTGTCTTTTCAATGACTACATCCTCTCCACACCAGTAGCAAGGACAGTCTGTTGTCCCTGCAGCACTCAAGTACACATTTCAAACAGTGTTGGTCCATAGCCAATAGTAGAAGAAATGCCTTATGGGACCACCATGTTTGGACATTCATTTCAAAGTCCCTCTTCTCTTAAACTCAGTAATCCACAAATTACTTAGCATGAAATGAAGCATGAAGTGAAATGAGAAACATTGATTTCCTAGAAGTTTTTGTTTACCATTCCTATTGTCACAGTTCATGTGGTGAAAGCCTACATAAACACTGCTAAGCCCATGGATTTCTGTATTTTGTTACATTAGAACTTGACAGAGACATATTTACATTATAAAATATACTCCTCCTTGTGCTTCTTAAATGATTCCATTGCCTGAAACTCACATCTTGTAGCTGTGGGAATAAGAATGTTATCTTTAGGTCAAATTACTGTGTGGTGAAGCACAGATCAATTTTCAGTTTAATGCAAATTCTGTTTTGGGGTTCTGTATGAAATACCCATTGCCTTTGAAGTGATTATTTACATTTTATTAAAGAAATGGTGATTGTGATTTATGAGATGCTATTAAGTTGAAACAGCTTTATTAAAAGCATCTCCACTTGTATGATGATATACCAAGATCAGAGTTCCAATTATGGGACTTGAGAGAGGTAACATAACATATGCTTTTCGTAGTGCATATACTTTCTTTTGTGCAACATTTTTTAGAAAGTGTTGTCTTTAATTTTCATGATACCATAAAATAACCAACCATGACATTATGAACACATTAATTCTGAATTGTCAAAATTTGATAAATCAGACAGAAAAGACAAGTACAATATGATCTCACTATAAGTATAATTTGGAGGAAAAAAAACCTCATAAATACGGACACTAGATTGGCGGTTGCCAGAGGCAGGGAATGGGGTGGAAGAAAAGGGTGAAGGGAATCAAAAGGTACAAACTTCTAGTTATAAAATAAGCAAATCATGAGGATGTTCTGTAAAGCATTACAACTATAGTTAATAATACGGTATTGCTTATTTGAAAGGTGCTAAGAGAGGAAATGTTAAAAGTTCTTATCACAAGAAAAAAGAAATTGTATAACTATGTATGGTAACAGATGTTAACTAGATATATTTCAATGATCATTTTGCAATATACGCAAGCATACACAAATAATTATGTTGTACACCTGAAATTAATATAATGTTATATATCAATTATGCCTCAATAAAAAAAAGCGAAGAAAAAAATTTGTTTCAGTAATTTCCAATTAATTCTTGGCCCCATTATGATACTGGAACTCATCTTCTGAGGATGGGCATGTGAAAGGTTAGAAGGTCTCTTTCCTCTAATTCATGAATTTAATTTGTCCAATTAATCAAACAATAGGTGGCATCTGTTCCTTCCTTGACCTTGAAGTTCATTTGCCGTTATTATTCCATAAGAGACTTTGCCACCTTTTTCAAAGTTACTTTATATAAAATTACACAGGTCGTAATTAAAAATCTAGAAAAAAAAAATCTGATCCAGAGATCCTAAATCTGTTGAATAAGTTTTCTATCCAGGGTGGCACGAAAGCATTTTGTCATTGGGAAAGCCATCTCGCATTTTATTGTCTCTCTTTGTTTTACTACAAAGTTGATTTTTTTTTCTGAGAAAAAAATAGAGGCCTTATGTGTGTGTTTTTCTAAAACATAAGCACTTTCCCCTCAGTTTTGCTATTTATTAAATTATGAACATACCGCTAAACAGCATTTTAACATTAGAGCCCAAATCCATTCAGTTAAATGTCCACAAAACCAGAGTAAACAAAAATTGAGAAGATTTGAAGACTATTTGTTTTTACATAGTGATCTTTTTCTTCAGTGTTGGTATGAATTAAAAGTATAAACCAGAAGCAAGAAAATGCTTGAAGTATTTATGGAAATATTTGTTTTTAAGCTCCTTATAGCACTTCAGGATCACCTACTTAATGCACAAATAAGTGATGTGCTAATTACAAATCTTTTTTTGTCTGGTGTATTTCCTCCTTTCGCAACTCTTAAAGCCTCATTAGTGAAGTTCTTCTATGGGTTTTGATGTTATCACAGCTTTAGAACACGTAAACCAAATGTCATGTGTCTTTTTCAAAAGAAACACAGCATGCTTCATAGTGAACTGGACTCCTTCTGATTTTCTATGGTTTCTGTGATGGAATTTTTATTTATGTCAAGACCAAGGTCAAGAGCAAATGATTTTGCTGCATAATCACACTTGTGTGCAAAGAAAAGTTTACCAGGCTATTTATGTTTTGATCTATGCTGAAAAAAGGGAACTTAAAAGTATAGAATTGTGACATTTTAGAATTGCAAAGGTCCTCAGAGATAATCAATCCCATTCCATTTGTTTTAGAATAGATTTGATCTAGAGGAAATTGAACCCTAGAGAGAAATTAAGTGACCTAACCACATTATTAATGGCAGGCTTTAGAATAACCAGTGAATCTTCTACTGCAACGTCCAGTCCAGGTTTCTGGCTACTATGATTTAAATATTTTCCCTTGTCCACTTTAGAAAAAAAAATAAGTTTATTTATTTTTGAGAAAGAGTGCAAGCAGGGAAGGGGCAGAAAGAGAGGGAGACACAGAATCTGAAGCAGGCTCCAGGCTCTGAACTGTCAGCACAGAGCCTGACACGGAGCCCGAACTCACAGACAGACCGTGAGATCATGACCTGAGCTGAAGTCGGCCATTTAACCAACCAACTGAGCTACCCAGGCGCCCTTTCCCTTGTCCACTTTTAAGTTTGCTTATATTTTATTTCTATTAACGAAATTTTCTAATTTGGATATATATGTTGTTTAATAGGAGATTATATAGGATATATATCTCTCTGTAAAACATTTTAAAAACTAGTTCTTAGATTGTGTATATGCATTGCAGAGGGAAGGAAAATGCTGTAACATTTTCAGGGCATCTGGGATAAGACATGTATTTTAGTAATATAATGCTTATATTAGGTCAGTTAAAGAAAAGAATTTCAATTATTTGGAACACCTAAATTCACTTTACTTAAATATCACCCTTCTAAAGTCATAGCATTTCAGTTGCATAGTAAAACTGTCTGGCACCTTTTATGCAATTTTTCATTTCTTTTCCCATTTTGCAGAAGTGCAATTTATTATTATAAATTTAGATAATAAAATTATTCCTTGTCTTCAAATACCTCACTTGTATTTAGTGTCTACTATGGATCAGGCACAGTTCAAGTGTTTTCCCCAAATATTTTTATTTAGAACACTCTAGAACCCTACAAATTAAGTTTTCCTGTAACAGTTTGTCAAAAGAGAAACCTGAGGTTTAGAAAAGTTAAGTATCATATCCAAGGTCACAAAGCTAGTAAGAGTTAAAGCAGAAATTCAGACCTGGGCAGTCTAACAATGGAACCCTTGGTATCATGTTTAAAATATGATCTTGTATAAGATCCCCAAAGTCAATTTCTTTCTCAAGGGTGGTTATATCAGTAAATGACACTCTTTTATTCATGTCTCCATATTTTTACCTTGTAGAACCCACCAATAATCAGCAGGTCACTAGAAGTGTTCAGAGATGAGAGTCATCTTTCAAAGAAATATGCAAGTGCTGAAGAGTATGGATATGACTTCTAAGATTCTATGAATTTTAGGTTTCTTGTAAAATGAATTTCACTAGGATACAGTGCTGAGAATAATTCTTATAGTTTTTTAAATTAGCATGATATCCTCATTGCCACTAAAATTTTTAAATTGAAGTGTTTGTTTTTGTTCAAATAGTGTTTCAAAGGCATATATTTCTCTCCCAATTTCTCCCCTTTGTTTAGCTTTTATTGATTGCAGCATGGCAGAGTCGTTGTAAGAATGCTGCCATTTGAAAATCAGAATCCTGGTGTCTTTAGGTGCCTTCTAAGGAAAAAAAATATATATATGTATACATTGTTAGTACTGTTTAGTCTGAGTTTTCCCCATCTCCCAAAGCAGAAAATGAGGCAAAGGTTTATTCATGGGTAGTTTAGTTTATTTGGAAAGAACAGATTTGTGAAGGATGGAGTGGTGGAACAGAGAAGGAAAAAAAAAAACAAAACACCAGGATGCCTGTCAAGTTGGCCGCAGAGCTCAATGGCTATAGAGACTGAATTTAATCTCCCCTCTGACCTTCTGAATAGCCAGATGAAATGCTTCTCAGAACTATCCACCTGGGGCAAGATGGGAGAAGTATTTGTTCCCCTGCATTTGTCTCCTATTGTCAAGTTTCCTGCACTTTCTGTCTGCACAACCATCACCCCTGAGATAATTCCCACAGGCTCTAAACTTTGCATTCAGAGAAGCCCCAGGACAAGAAGCGTGAGGAATACCCATGTGAGCTCAGAGCAAAGCCCCCTGTGGTTGTATCTTCCCATAGCTGGCCAAAACCTGCTCAACTGGTCACTGTGCAACATGAGTGAGGATTTGTGGTAGAATGTAAGAGGTTCATTTCCAAGGCTTATTATGCCTTCCAATTTTACTCTTTATTCCATGTTTCTGACAGGTAGAGAAGCATGTGCAGCACAGCAGGGAAAAAAAATCTCTAGGTGTGGAATAGTAGGCACTTTCAAGTTTGGAGCATGGCTTCCTTCCCTCAACTCAGACCTAGCTGGTCCTGTGGTAAAATTAGTTAGAAATGTCCTGGGGAAAGGAAGACAGCCTGATAGACTCATGGAATTGTAGAGATGGAGGGATCATGAAATGTCACTTAGTCCATCTGCTGCCCTGAAGCATTAATTTGCAACATATTTTATTGTCTTGACATTTGAATATAGTCAATTGATACAAATACTTGTTGAAAGAAAGTTTTACATACTTTCTTGGATAGGGTATCAGTCCTGACTGCTGGAGCCACAGGATGAATTCAGAAACTTAGTTCTTGTATCTACTAAGGGTAATCTAGCAGCTCTGGGCTCATCAAATTCTTATTTATGGATAAGATTGTCCTATGGCCAAGAACTCGATAAATAGGAAGCAGGCATAAATAAACAGGAATGTTGCATACACATTTTCTAATAGAAGTGTCTGTTATCTTTAGTTTAAATATATGTTCATGGTAAGTAACCCGGTTCCTCAATTTTTTGTTTGTTGGTTTTGTTTTGTTTTACTTTCATTAGTAGATTTTAATGAAATCAACATCTCACTTTTGCATTTGGTAGATTATAAACATTTTGTATGAAATCACTTCTGGAAATCTTTTAATGCCTCCTCTTTGGGCTCATGTTCTTAGAATTTTTTGTTTGCAGTATAGGGTTACCAGTCCAAACTACCACAAACAAAATACATGCATACATACAGGCAGATAATCAAGCTTTTACTGCCCTAATAAAAAGTTCATGGAATTTCTGGCTTTCTTAATGACTGGATTCAAATGTTCAAGTGATATCATTAGTATTCTCTCCAACTCTTAACTCTGCTTTTGCCACAGTGGTTTAATTTCCAAATGTGAACACCAAGAAATTTAGATTTATGGTCTGTAAGCCTAGTAAACTCAGGGGAAAGGGAATGCTCTTTCCCACTAGCTCTAGAAAAATTTCCAGGAAACACTCTGATTAGTGGTTGTGATCCTTATCCATTGTTGTGGATAGAAGGATGGAATGCTCATCATTTAGGACTGGATCACATGCTGACTCTTGAAAGAAGTGGGTAGAAACAATTCCTCCCTATATGGATTGACATCAGAGGAACCAGTAAATCTTTAGGAGTCAATCTGTATGTTGTTACCAAAAGAAGGGATGTTGAGACTGCAAAAATATTAGGTGTATCTTTCATGTTTCTCTAATGACATTTAAGAGTTTAGAAAGTCTGCCTCTCCATTGGTCCAGAAACTTCTAGAGGCCAAAGGCTGTTTCTTGTAAATTTTATTGAAACTATCATCTATCAGAGTGCCTGGCACTTACTACCGATTAAAAATTGAATTGGTCATAGTTTCTCTGATTAAAGATATCCCATGTCATTTGGGTCAGTTTATTTATAAAGTAAATCAAACACTTTAAAACTATATATGACAAAGAGCAACCATCACCTAATTCAGAGTACATCATGCAAAATAGATCAATAATTAACATTCTACCCGATAGGATCAAATGCTTAAGAAAAACAGTGTGGGTAGTGCTGTTGAAATCTGCTTCAATTCTGTCCTCAAAACATTTCGTGATCAGTAGTAGTTCTGTAGATTTTTATGCATGTAAATAAAGTAAACGTGCAAATTAATAAAATTGTATCATGTTTCATCATGAATAATGAATAGCTGTGGAGTCTTCAATGAAAAAACTAGATTTGCTGCATTTTAAGCATTTCAACAAAAACAAAAGGGAGAATTCATTAATATGTAGTCTAGGTGTTTTTCTTTGTGTTTAATCTGTCACAGAAAACAAACTGTGATATTGTTAAATAAAATGAAGGCAATTGAATATCTATCCAGGTTTGGACATTCTCTTACCATCACATCTTATCTGTCATTCACGTGGGGATAAAATAATATCTCCTGCTCTAAAAGAAAAATTTCCAAAGTGCTGAAATAATTTTACACAATTCATGGTGAATGTAAAAATAACCTACAATAGGGTCTTATGCCAAATTAGGCAGCACTTTAGAGAAGCAGGGAATAAAGGCTCAAAGTGAGAGGGAGCTAGGAAGAGAGCATTCTCCTCCTTGTCAGAATAATTGGTTCATTAAATGGAAGGAGAGAAGGGGAAGAGATAAAATGGGAGGAGAGTTCCCACTATTAAATATGTATTGCACAAGGTCTCTCTCAACTTGCTTTGCAGCATCACGGCTGATATACACAGACCCTAATAAGCAGCAAAGTGAATAGGGAGCTGGACTCCCAATTGTTCAATCTGTTTTTTTTCCCCCAGTGATAAAGAGAAGGGTGCACCGGTTCCCCTAATCCCAGGGATCAGACCCTGAAGCTAAGCAAAAGGAAGAAAGGGCTGATTAAAGCCTCAGCAGTCAAGACCTTTGTGCAGTTGTGATATGTGGGTGTATATAGACACATGCCTGTATAAAGAGCACACATGTGGTCAGTGGAGTGCTGTGAGTGAGCCTCTAGGATGAATAGTGCCATTATAAACATAAGTCATTATTAGTAGCCAGCATAAATAGGTTGGCCTGTCATGGGGTTAAGATCTGTGATCCACTGGGACTTGCCACTCTTCAGAGCAAGGGGATGCTGCTGTTAACAGAAAAATCTGTCTTGAGAACATATCCAAGAGCCTATGGAAAAAGTGGTTGCTCGTAGATGTGGTCTTTAATTAAAGTGGTTGTTGTAGAGAGAAGGTCATCAATTGGAGGTGACCCTTGGATCGAGTTTTGATCTCCAACTCACTGTTCAGTTTTATTCAAGGGACAAAGAGTCAGGAGGGAACCAGAGGGAATAATATCAAGGCAGGAGACACATTTACTTGTGATGTGTAAAACCATAAAAGGTTCAAAGTTTGGGTTTGGTTCAAATAAAATCCCAAGAGTTCAGATGGTTTTCTAAACCCTCTGAACCTCATCAATGCAGAGAACCAGCTGAAAGAAATCTTGCAAGAGCAAAATGGTTCTCAAAACGTTTGGCCACTTGACTAAAAATTCTGGCCAGAAAAATACCATCAGCAACTTAGGGAAGTCTAGGCAAATGACATGGAAAAGTGTCCTTTAAATGTCCTGCAAGGCAGCTTTCCCTGGTTTTAGCTACTGTTTATTTGCCCAAAGACAGATTATGAATGGAGGCACGAATGGTGTCCATAACATTTAAAAGAAATCTCATCAAGAAACAAAAAACTAGAAGGACTTACAGAGTCACAGGTTATTGAGATTAGAAAACAAACTGTAGAGGGGCGCCTGGGTGGCTCAGTCGGTTGAGCGTCCAACTTTGGCTCAGGTCACAATCTCGCGGTCCCTGAGTTTGAGCCCCGCGTCGGGCTCTGTGCTGGTAGCTCAGAGCCTGGAGCCTGTTTCAGATTCTGTGTCTCCCTCTCTCTGACCCTCCCCCGTTCATGCTCTGTCTCTCTCTGTCTCAAAAATAAATAAACGTTAAAAAAAAATTTTAAAAAAAGAAAACAAACTGTAGAGCCATGGAATGCTCAAGATGGGACAGCAGCATTGTCTTCCAAAGCATAATCTGTCTTCCATGTTTCCTGACTTTTCTACTCCTAGAATAGAAGCTGAGGAAGAACAATTCTGGAAAAACCAGTCCATGAGGAAAGAGAGAATCTAAATTTTCATAACTGCCTAGTCCATTTTTATGCCTTCACCCTGACTGCCATCACCTCTCCTGCGAAGATATAGGACTGACCATGGGCGAATCTTAACAGAATTTCTTCTCTTAGCATCCTCTCCTTACCATCCATAATACGACGTGCTTCTAGATTCTTTGTAAGTTCTTTCTCTACTGTGACTACCCAGGGTTTCTCAACCATGGATTTCTCTCACCTTCTGTATCCTGGCCTTTTCTTCTTATTTAGTCATAAGTATCCTCCTAGCATTGTAGTTGGAAAGAACAGGGCAAAACAATTTATAGTCAGATATGTGTGTGAGAGAATAGCTTTATGTGTTTTCTCTGCTGAGGTAAATTCCCTTTCATGAGAATAATTTCCTAATAAAAATAATATCCAGTGGTGAGGGGGAATCCTTAGAAGAGGGAATCCTTAACATCCTTCATTTATACAGCTGTAGTGGATAATGTTGTCCTATGTGGATCCTTTCACCCTTCCCCCAACTTCTGGGATTATGTACCTGCTGAGAGATCACAGGTACATCTCTCACTGGCAAATCCCCTTGACCTCAGATTGGCTTCACCCAAGAATAGGCTCTCACTCTTCCAGGGACAGCTGTGACCAAAGATGGACAGATACAGGAATGGAGAGTCTTTCACCCCTTCCCCCATAATAAACCCTAATTTGAAACAACCCTGAAGAACCAGCCTAGCTCCAGATCACCCCCTTGTTTTTAGGATCACCTACAGCTTTGGTCACAGTCACTTATTCATCTCCTACTGCCTCATCCTGCCTTCCTCACGTGCTTACAGATGTGTCTCCTGAGATCACTCTCTAATAACCCTTGTGCGAATAACTCTCTGTTTCCAGAAATGCTCAATGCAAAACAGTATTTCTCCTTACATTCTCAAGTAGGCCAGTCAGCTTCTCATAAATACTACTGTTTAGTAGAATCCTGCTGCAGATAGCAGAGTGGCTTACATCTTGCATTAGGAAGAGAAGGATGTTGTAGGGGGAGCTGAAGGGGAGACTGTGTGAGGAAGAGTGAATGGAGGTCAGTGGGGGCCCTGGCAATTATGGGTGCATAATAATGGGTCTTAGCATACTACAGGAGAACCTTCGCCTCTGTCAGACAAGCTATCATTCCATTTTCACCTCCAACCTGCAAATTTCAAAACTGATCCTTACTTTTTATATCTGCCCTCCATGTTGCAGGTACAAAAACATTTCAGAACAAATGTGATCTGATCATTTTCCTATAAATAGAGATCTTAATTATCACATTTATCCATTTTATTTCTTTTGAAAGGTTTTTAGAGGTTGTATATCAATGACATCCCTTCCGAAGGATTTGCATTTGAAAGGCTGTTGTTCAAATTTAATTCACATTTGACACAATGTTTTCTCTTGCAGAACATTATGGAGTATCTGAAAATCAGCTTTCAGCAGGGTCTATTCTACATCCCTCTGATCATTTCCCTTTTTATTATGGGTATATTCTGAGTGAATTTCATGTGTGTTGTGGAAATGAAGAAAAAATCAGAAAGTGTTCATAGACTTTATTCAGTCCCATTTTGATTTTTAACCTGCATTCCTGTATTGTCTTCCCCATGGGAAGGGCTGCCAACAGGAGCCTGCAGGACAGTGTCTCTGGGCTTCCTGGGATTTCTGGGGGCCAACACAAGCATTAACCGGAAGGGAGCTCAGTGCCTTGTTGATGGAGAGTCACAATTAATTTCTACCTCTAACTCTTTGCTCTTCTCCTGTGAGAGCAAGTCTGTATGAAATCACTCCACGTGCCCCGATGGTTTGTTTTGCACATCAAGCTCCAGCAGTTCTCAGTCAAAACGAAGGTTACCTCCCATAAACCCAAGCTAGAGTGAGGGCTCTCTTTAAGGGCAGCAGGATGTGCAGCTTCCCTCCTGGCTAATCCCGTTATCTCAGGAAAAAAAAAAATAATAATGTTGGGTATTGATAGAAGAGGTCCCCTTCCTGGGAGAGCTGTCCAGAGAGGGGATTAGAGGCGGCAGGCATTAGCAGCTATTTGTTTTGTATGTTGTTCTCATGTTAGGAAATC
The DNA here is from genome assembly GCF_022837055.1 of Prionailurus viverrinus. Lineage (NCBI taxonomy): Eukaryota > Metazoa > Chordata > Mammalia > Carnivora > Felidae > Prionailurus > Prionailurus viverrinus. Next base: position 183,462,837 of record NC_062561.1, on the reverse strand, counting down.
TTGTCCCTGCGGTGAGAACCCCTCCCCCAAAAAAGATACACACCAAAATCAGATGCAAATGCAGGATACAGAGTAAACTGCAGAATGGTATGCTGTCTTCATATCATTGCTCATTTTACAGGTTTTGTCAGTTGCTGAAAAACGGTGGAGGATAATTGGCCTGAGATGTAAAGCCACACTCGGCTGTTCCAAGGAACAAAGAAAGACAGCTTTAGCCCACAAGGCCATATTTTGTGAAACACACTCTTCCTTTTTAGTAATGAGCAGATACACAGTGCTCCTTCTCAGCTCTGAAAAATCTGTAGCTTTCCCCCTGCAATGTTGTACAAGGCATTTAAACTGGTGCCATTTGTAATGCCGTGGTCGGTCTCATTGAACCGAGAGCCTACACTTGTTATCTTAAGGAAAGGCGAATGACTGCAGCACTCTGGCGCGGCTGTGTGAGAGCCGCAATATCCTTCCAGCATATTTGACCTTATGACGATAGCATCAGAAACAGTGATGGCAAATAATCAGGACCCCAAAGCTGCCCGTCCTGGCCACTATCGTGATCTTCTAGATGTATTCCATGTTTCCTGTTTAGAAGTGGGCAAATATTTGTCAAGAAATATAAATATGAAAATCTGACTGAGGAATTCAGGTCACACGGAAAAGACACAAGTAGCCCATAACCCCCAGGGGAGTCATAAATATGTTGTCATAAAGAAAATGCATTCCCCATCCAAACTCGGTCATCCTCCTCCACTGTTGGCACTGTGACATCGCCAAAGGTGACCGTGATGACACCTCTACTTTTTGTTCTTACTTTCTTCTTTGAATTCTGTCACCATCCTGACTTCTCTTCTTCAAAGTTCCTCCCCTACCTCATGTCATTTTCACTGGACTTTACTTGCTTTGTTTTAAGCCACTGTGTACACAACTGAGTGATCTTAAAAGCCAAGTTGATTATGTCACCTCCTTAACAAAAATGTCCAATCACTCCCATAATCCTTAGAAAAAAATCAGAACTCTTCAGCAGAGGCCAAGACTAGGCACAATCTGTGCTTTCCTCTTAATTACTTACCCATCATAACGTACTTCTGCTCCCTCTTTATATTCCAGGAACAGTGAGCGGCTTTCTTCCTTCTGGGACACACAGAGTTTCTTCTTTCCCCAAACCTTTCCTCAGATGCCCCCTCTCCCTACTTTTACTTACACTAATTAATTTCTTAAATGACTTAGTTACTTCCTTAAACTAATTATTTCTTCTCCCCACTCAGGTCTCAGCTTAAATGTTACTGTCCAGTTGGAGTCTTTTTTTTTTCTTTTTTTTTTTCTTTTCACAATCCTTTATTAATTTCAGGTGCATAACGTAGTGAACCAACAGCCCCATACAGTAAGCTGTGCTCATCACAATCGGGGCAGTGACCACCCGTCCCTATACAACACCACTACAGCATTATCGACTATATTCCCTAAGCTGCACCTTTCATACCTGTGACTTCTCCATTCTATAACTGGAATTTTGTACCTCTTTATCCTTTTCACCTATTTTGTCCATCCCTCTAAGCCTCTCCCCTCTGGAAACCACCAATTTTTTATTTATGTTCTATGTATTTATGATTCTGTTCCTGTTTTGGTTTTTTTCTTTGTTCATTTGTTTTGGTTTTTAGATTACACATGTAAGTGAAATCATTTGGCATCTGTCCTTCTCTGTCTGACTTATTTATTCAGCGTAATACCCTCTAGTTCGATCCATGTCCCAGATGGCAAGATCTTGTTCATTTTTATGACTGAGTCATATTTCATTGTATATAGCACATCTTCTATCAATGGACATTTTAGTTGCTTCCATTCTTGTCTTTTTTTTTTTTTTAATTTTTTTTTTCAACGTTTATTTATTTTTTTTGGGACAGAGAGAGACAGAGCATGAATGGGGGAGGGGCAGAGAGAGAGGGAGACACAGAATCGGAAACAGGCTCCAGGCTCCGAGCCATCAGCCCAGAGCCTGACGCGGGGCTCGAACTCACGGAGTGCGAGATCGTGACCTGGCTGAAGTCAGACGCTTAACCGACTGCGCCACCCAGGCGCCCCCATTCTTGTCTTTTATGAATAATGCTGCCATACACTTGGGGGTGCATATATCTTTTCTAACTCCTGCTTTCGTTGGGGGAGATAGATATTCAGTAGTGGAAATACTGAATCATATGCTATTTCTACTTTTAATTTTTTTGAGGAAATTCCATACTTTTTCTACAGTGGTTGTACCAATTTACATTCCCACCAACAATGCACAAGGTTTCCCTTTTCTTCCATCTTCACCAACACTTGTAATTCCTTGTGTTTTTCATATTAGCCATTCTGACAGGTGTGAGGTGAAATCTTATTATGGTTTTGATTTTTATTTCCCTGATGATGAGTGATATTGAGCATTCTTTCATGTGTTTGTTGGCCATCTGTACATCTTCTTTAGAAAAATAGATATTCATGCCTTCTATCCGTTGTTAATTGGATAATGTGGTTTTTCTGGTGTTGAGTTGTATAAGTTCTTCAGTTGAAGTTTTTTTAACCAATTTATCTGCAGTAGTTTCCACCACTCCCTGTTATTTTATATCTAAGCTTTTAGCTTATTCCTTACAGGTAAATAGGTACAATCATTTGTAATTATTTTGAATATTTGTTTTCTGCCTCCTCTAAACTATAAACTTCTTGAACTCAAGAATTAGGTCTTTTTTCCCCCATTCCCCTTTTTTCTCCCTGTTATCTGCAGATCCTACCACAGTACTTGCCATATATCCCATATTTAGTAAATATTTATTGATTAAGTAAATGTTTCCATGTGGCTTATTTTATTTTAGACCTTACTTTAATTTTCTTCCTTATTTGGCCCCCTAAAGAGCGGAACTTAACATCCCATCCTATCCTCATCTTCAACATTTTTGTGGACTCATGGAACACCTTCCTTTCTCTTCCTTTAGCTTCTGTATTTCCACAGGGAAAGGCAAAGCCAAAGTAATGTCATTGAGCATAGGAGAGGGCATCGCAGATGGGAAGGAGAGATAACATACGATGGAGGGCACCAGCATGGTTCCGTGTCTTCTCAGAGGGCTCCTGGCAAAATGAGAGCAGAAACAAGCTAAGCAGATGGTTGGAGTCATTTGCTTTTGCAATTCAGTTGTTTATGTTTTGACTGCCTTCCTGTCACTTTCGGCTCTTGAGTCCTTATATAGGCAGGGTCTTGTCCATGATTATTATTGGAGGTGTCACCTAATGAAGTTTGGGTATTTTATAAACACTGACTGGTTGGTAGTAAATTTTTTAAGTCAGTGCAGGGAAGTTCAGGAATTATATATGATAAACTTGACCTGAACCAATGATGTTTCACATTAGTTAGATGACCTTGAATAGAATTGGCCAGAGCTTCCTACGTACATTTTCTCACACAGCTTTTACAATACTAATTACTCTCATGATATCAGGTGGACTCACCATCTGAATGTGAAAAAAACAAGCCATTTTTTAGTAGTTGAGCACTCCTAAAGCATAGCAGTAGTAGGAGCTTTTAATATACAAAGTTCACTCATTCGATTCACATTTATTGTTATAGACACTATTTGTTGATGGTATAGAACACACGGAGCAATAGCCCTTGCCTTTTCACCTTATTCTTTTTAAACTAGAATGTGAACAAAAAGGAAAACAAAAATCTACTCAACTAGCACAATCAGATTTTATTTGTTGAAAAGTATGTCTGATACTACCCTGGCCTTGTCACTGTTTTTGTTTGTTTGTTTGTTTTGTTTTGTTTGTTTTTTATTTTGTTTTATTTTAAGACTGAAATTTTTCTTGGATTAGGGCTGAAGCTGACAAAAATGTGTTGTTCATGGGGTTTTACCAGCATGAAAGCTTTGAGCTTGATAATCATAGAGAGGCCAACAAATCAGACAAGAAACCATTGGTAAAAGCCTTTATACATATGATGTAGTTAGGTTTTTGTTTGCTAACTTTTTTCTATAATAATAAAGTCTAAGAGTATATATTTAAATTTAATATAAAAATAAAACTGCAATTTTTAATATGCTGAAACTATTTTTTTTACAAAATATAGAAAGCATGTAAGAAAACTTTATGATTTTTAAATGTCAAAAATGGTGACCATGGATGATCAGGATGAACAGCAGATCTTACTGATCTATTACAATCATTATCATGAAGGTTGGGTATGTGGACTTCACCATGTATTTTTAATCAGTATTTGCATATTATGTTTAGATTATCCACAAAGTGTGAGTCACACATGGTGTAAGTCGATTGCATGTTTACAAGATAATCCTGTCAATAACTGTAAAGGATCTGAGATTTTACCTTACTTTCAGATTAACAATGTAGCTTGCCACAGTTTCATAGATGCTAGCAGAAATGTGAGACTTCTGGATTAGAGACACATGGCTTTATTACTCATAACACTACAAGCAGTATAACTTTGCATTAGTCCCTCTTGACCTTCAAATCCCAGAGGGCAATGGCATGATGGCCCCAAGTAGATGCCACACTCACAGTAGAGCTATGTCATTCTGAAGAACATTGACCTTAGGAAATCCCAATTATTTAATGGCACAGCTAGTGGGGCACCTGGGTAGCTCAGTTAAGCATCTGTCTCTTGATCTAGCTCAGGTCTTGGTCTCAGGGTTGTGAGTTCAAGTCCTATGTTGGGCTCTCCGCTGGGTGTGAAGCCTATGAATGAATGAATGAATGAATGAATGAATGAATAAAGTATGTATGTATGTATGTATGTTTGTATGTATGTGTTGGAGCAATGGAGTGGCTCAGTCAGTTAAACATCTGACTCTTGACTTTGGCTCAGGTCATGATCTCACAGTTCATAGTTTGAGCCCTGCATCCATGGAGCCTGCTGAGTAATCTCTCTCTCTCTCCCACTGTCTCTCTCTCTCTCTCCCTCCCTCCCTCCCTCTCCCCCTCTCTCTCTCTCCTTCTCTGCCCCTCCCTCACTGGTGTTCTCTCTCTCTCTCTCAAAGTAAATAAACTTTAAAAAAAATGTGTTATGGGGAAGACACAGCATTTAAGAAAAATTAAAAAAAGAAATAAAGTACTTCTAAGCAAAGCTACCTAGTCTTTGCCCCCAAGGGAGTAATTATCTTTATTATATTCTTCGGTGGGGGAAAAAGGTACCCTTTGCCCCAGAGGGAGACACTATCTCTATCTTCCAAAGTTGTTCTGCTGTATAAATATTCTTGAAAAGATAGTCTGAGACAAAAACTGTTACAAAACATGTAGAGATGTCATAAAGAGTTATTACCCTGTAAAAATATTGCTCACTGTTAAATGGGCATGCTAAAAATGATTCTCAGTTTTAAATAAAACACTTTAAGCAAGAAGTTAAAAGACATAAAGAGGGCAGTGTATATTTACATTTTGAATGAAAGTTTTTTGTATGAAAAATTGATATTTAAACTTCAAGTTTGAGAAGTCACATTCCGACAATTTTTAAAGAATGTGAGCCCAGCTTTGGTATACAATAAGCCATCATCCTTTTGATGCAGAAAGATGAACACATTATCAGAATGTTTAGTCCAGAAATTTTGAAATGAAGTATTTGATTTCTGAGAATGATAAAATTGCTTCTTTTAAAAAAATGTTAAAATTTCAGAATATTAAAACTGAAACCTCTTAAAGAATTTCTGTCATGTCAGAAAATGTTTAATGTCCATTGGCATAGTTTAACTCCTACATTTCCCACACACTGCACAGTTACAATTAATTTCAGCTTGCAGAATCTGCCCCAAAGAAAATTCAGAAAGATGAGTCCACGTGTTGCAATGGCCTTTGAGTGTTTAGAACATTCTACTTAAAGTGATGAAAATAGAGAAAATGGAGATTTCCAACAAATTGCAGCAACTGAAATTTTCCACATTATATAGTTTTCTGGTTTAATGAATTCCTTATACTTCTATCAAATATCTACATAACATATCTATGCCGTTTACAGTGAGTTGGAAACTAAGCAATATATAAGGTATCGTTTGTGCTCTCCAGGAACTCACAGCCTAGAAGAGGAGTTTAAGAGAAACTAGATTGATCTAGCCATATGGCACTGTACACTTCCTAAATAGTAATAAATTATACGGGACCAAAATTTATTTAAGGTTAATCAAGAGGAAGAAAAAGAAAATACTTTCTACATATAACTACACTCTCTTCTCCTTAGAAACACCACAGTTAAATCCCTTAATGAAAAATAGCTTGATGAAAATGGATAATAAGCCAAATTCAGGCTTTCAAGCTTTTATTTGTGACCTTGAGCAAGTTTGCTAGCCTCTATTTGATTTAAATGTTTCATGTGAGGATGGAGATAATGATATCACCTACCCAGTAGTGTTGTTGCAAAAAAATAAAATAAATAAAATAAAATAAAATAAAATAAAATAAAATAAGAAAAATGGAAAATATTTGTGACAGTGCTCAGCACAAAGTTAGCATACAAAGAATACTGGATATCATAGATGTGACTGTTGATGTAAAGTGTAGCTTCACCAGGATAGTTTTCAAAAGTGCTATATTTGATAGTAGTGCCATATATTCATGAAGATAATTTACATTATGTACACAACAAACAATAATTCTGGTTAAATATTTTAACTTTTATTTTCTTTTTTATCAGCCATATTGAGATATAATTCAACACCATAAATACACCAATTTGGTATGTAAAATGTGATTTTTTTAAGTCTGTCATTGGGTTGGGTAACCATTTATTTATCTTCTTTGGAGAATTGCCTATTTAGATCCTTTATCTACCTTTTTTAATGTTTATTATTTTTTAAGTTGTTTCTAATGTTTTATTTATTTCTGAGAGAGACAGAGTCAGAGCACAAGTGGGGGGAGGGGCAGAGAGGGAGACACAGAATCTGAAGCAGCTTTCAGGCTCTGAGCTGTTAGCACAGAGCCCAACGTGGGGCTGCAATCCAGGAAGCATAAGATCATGACCTGAGCAGAAGTCAGAACTTAACCCACTGAGACATTCAGGTGCCTCTATCCTTTATCTATTTTTAGATTGGGTTATTTGTCATAATATTGACATATGAGTTCTTTATTCTGTAATCAAGTATCTTATAAGGCCTATGACTTGAAAATATTTTCTCCCATTCTGTGATCTATCTTTAATATCTTGACCTTCAATTCCTTGGAAGCACACAAGATTTTATTTTTAATTAAATATATGTTTTTCTTTTGTTGCTTTTGTGTTGGTGGCATATGTAAGAAGATTTCAAGCCCAAGAGCATGAAAATTTCCTTATATATTTTCTTCTATGGAAAAAATATATACCATTTTACATACGCTTCTTCTATGAGGGTTTTAGCACTTATATTCAGGTCTTTGATTCACTTTGAATTAACTCTTTGTTTATGATGTCAAGAAATGCTCCAAATTTATTCTTTGCATGTGGATAATCAGTTATCAAAGTATCATCTGTTAAAAATACTATCCTTTTCCCCATTGAATTATCTTGGTGAAAATCAATTAACCATAAACATAAGGGTTTATATGTGGATTCTCAATTTTATTTCATTGATCAATACATCTATTCTTGTTCCAATATTACATTGTCCTGATTACTATAGCTGTGTATCAAGTATGGAATTGTGCAATCTCCCAGTTTTCTTTTCAATATTGTTTTGACTATTCTGGGTCTCTTATATTTCCATAAGGATTTTAGGATCAGCCTTTAATTTCTGCAAAAGATGCAAGCTGGGATTTTGACATGGATTGTATTGAATCTGTAGCTAAATTTGTAGAGTATTACCATCTTAGCAATATTGTTTTCCTGTCCACAAACATGGGATATCTTGTCATTTACTAATGCTTCTTTTAAAATTTTTCAACAATGTTGCATTGTTTTGACTTCTTTTGTTAAATTCGTTCCTAGTTATTTTATAATTTTTGATGACTTTATAAATGGGATTATTTATTCATGTTTACATTGTTCATGGCTAGTGTATACAGTTAAAATAGATTTTTATTTATCCTGACTGCAAAGTTGCCAAACTCATTTACTAGTTACAATACTTTTTTAGAGGATTTCTTGGAATTCTCTGTATCTATCATCTATGTGCAAGATTTCATTTATTTCACTTCCTTGCCTAATCTCTCTAGCTGGAACTAACAGTACAGTGTGCATTGAATTAGTGCAAATGGACATCCTTGTCTTGTTCCTAATCATGGGGAAAAGCGTATGGTCCTTTCTTCATCATGGTCTTCAGTCTAATGTAAGCTGTGGCTGTTTTGATTGATGCTTTTTATCAGACAGGAATTTCCCTTCGATTCCTAGTTTTGTTGCTTTTTCGTGAACACGTGCTGGATTTTGTCAAATGTTTTTCATGCGTCTGTTGAGATTATCATGTAGTATTTTTTTTCCATTCATACCATGATATGGTGTATGACACAAGTTGACTTTCAGAAGTCAACCACCCTTGAGTGTGTGGAATAAATCCCACTTGAACACGTTGTATATTTTTTTTATAAATGATACTAAATTCAGTTTGCTAGTGTTTTCTTGAGAAGGCTTACGTCCATGTTCATAGGAGGTAAACATTTGTAGCTTTATTTTCTTGTGAAGTTTTTGTCTGGTTTTGGTATGAAAATAATCCTGGCCTCATAGGATAAACTGGGGAGTGTTACTTCCTCTTCTAGTTTTTGAAGGACTTCATATAGTTTGGTATTAATTTCATTTTAATGTTTGGTCACATTCACCAGTGAAGCCATCTAGCTCTTGGCTTTTTATTTTTTTGTGTGGAACATTTTAAATGACTAATTCAATCTCTTTACATTTTATAAATCTATTCAGATTTTTTATTTCCATTTCAGCTCAGTTTCAATAGTTTTTATATTTCTAAGAAAGTATCTATTTAGCCTCATTTAATATTTCAGCATACAGTTGTTTATAGTATTCTCTTATGATCCTTTTGATTTCTAGAAGCCCCATAGAGATGACCCTGCATTCATTCTTAATTGTATTATTTGAGCCTTATCTCTTTTTTTCTTGGTCACTGTAAGGGTTTTAGGATTTTGTTCCCTTTTTCAAAGAAACTGCTTTTGCTTTTGTTGATTTTCTTTCCTGATTTTCTATTTCATTAATTCCCACTGTAATCTTCATTGTTTCCTAGATCTGCTTGCTTTATGTTTAGTGTGCTCTTTTTTTTTCCAGTGTCTTAAGATGGAGATGGGCTATTGACTTGAGATTTTTCTTCTTTTTTTAAATGTAAGTAACACTTATATGTTATATAGTAACAGCTATAAATTTCTCTCTAGCCACTGACTTAATTGCATCCCATAAATTTTGGTGTTTTGTGTGTCCACTTCAAATCATCTTAAAATATTTTCTTACTTTCTTTGTGACTTCTTTGACTCATTGCTTATGTTGGAGTGAATTGTTTACTGAAAACATTATTTGGGAATTTCCCAAATGTATTTCTATTATCGATTTCCTATTTCATTCCATTTTGGTTGGAAACATACTTTGCATGGTTTAATTTTTAAATTTTTATTGAAGCTTCTTTTACACTGTGGCATACAGCCTATCCTAAAGAATATCTCATGTGTACTTGAGAGAATATGTATTCTGTTGTAGTTGGGTAGAATGTTCAATAGGAGCCTGCTAGGTCTAGTTGGTTTATAATGTTGCTTTAGTCTTCTGTTTCCTTGTTTATTTTCTGCCTAGCCTAATTATTCTGACCACCATTTAAAGTGGGGTATCAAAGAGTATAACTAGTATTACTGAATTCCCTATTTCTCTTAGAGTCTATCTGAACTGATAACACTATTGCCACTCTAGCACTCTTATTGTTTCTGTTTACATATCATTTTTTTTCTCCTTTTCCTTTTAACCTATGTTTATCCTCAAATGTAAAGCATATCTCCTTTAGACAGCATATAGTTAGATTTTTTTTCATTTTCTTTTTTTTTCCTTTTCTTTCTTTTTTTAAATTTTTCTTTTCTCTCGTCTGGCAATTTCTGCCTTTTCATTGAATTTACTCACATTTAATGTTATTATTGATATAGCTTGATTTATATCTGACTTTTTAATTTTCATTTTCTATATATCTCCTGTTTTCTTTTTTCCTTAATTCTTTCATTACTGCTTTTTTTTTAATTAAGTGAATATTTTCTAAGATAACATTTTAAGTCTCCTAATGACTTTTACCTTTTTTTTTTTTTTTTTGGTTATTTTCAGAGTGGTTGTTCCAAGCCTTACCAAATATACATCTTAAATTATGAGACGATAGTTCAGATTTATGCTGAGTTCCAATGAGATACGGAAATGTTGCTCCTCTATAACTCTGTTCTTTTTCCCAGTTTTTGCTATTGTCGCATACATATTATATCTGTAAAATCTCTGGATATTAACATCTATCTTTGAGTCTTGTTTTGTTGTTGTTTGCTTAATTATTTGTTTAGTGAAATGGCTGGATGATTTTAGTGAAGTTTATTTCCTCTGTAGTGTAGCCTTGGTGTGAACACAATCTCTCTGGGAGAGCGGTGGTTTTAACAGGACTCTCCTGTTTTTTTCCAGGTTTCTCCAGTAAGTGACCTGCCTTTGTTGTTATCACACCTAGCTAACAAGCCTCCAGTATTTGCCAGTTGATTTCTCTATTGTTTTCAACAATGCCTCAGGGTATAAATTGCCCTAGAGTCTGATTCTGTGGAATTTAGTCCTGGAGGTGGGGTGGTTGGGTAGTGTGTGGGTAAGACTTTGAGGCAATCCCAAGAAAATTCTTAGCTGCCTCTTTTCCTGCACCTCCACCCCCCTCCACCCCCCTCCCCACCCATGTAAACTTCTACTTCATCTACAATTTAGCTTGTTCCTCTCAATTTAGCTTGTTCTGCCTCCTCCTAATTGCTTATCACTAAAATCTCTATTTTTTTTTTAAAAACACTCAGCCTAGAGCTCTCCCCCCACACCTCTGCCATCACCACACACACACACACACACACACACACACGTACTACTCTAAATAATAGTCTTCTTGGAAAGAACAATGAAGTTGTTCTGTTCTCACAATCTGCTTCTGCCCCTAGACAAAATCTCTGTACCATTGCTCTATACCTGTGGAAGGGAAAAGTAGCTTTCTTCCCTCAACATGACTTTGTGCTTTAGGAGTGGGACACTAAGTGAGGGTGATAGTTACTGGTATATTTATTTTGCCTCTTCTAGCATAGAACTTACCCCCTACTAGTGAGCTGTGGTGACGGCAGGTGGTTCTCTAGTATTCTCAGTGCTCCTCTCCTATAGTAGAGTTTCTGAAGCTGGGTAGAGGAGGAGAGCCCCAGATTTCTCAGCTACTGTTGCTTGAAATAGAGCTTCTGCAACACAGGGCAGGAAATGGTGAAAAATGATAGTGGCCTAATTCTCTCACAGGGAAGCCATAATTCTTGACTGGCTGCTAAAGAGAAAGGATGTTCTATGTTCTTGGCTGCACATACCCTGGGTAGGGCTTCTTCCATTAGGCTAGCTGGAGTTGGGGGAAGATTCTTGGTTCAAATGTGACACACTCTTGTTGTTCTTAACAAGATTTACTAAATTTATTTTTTTAATAATGTTTTTGTTTGCTGTATGCCCTTAGAAATTTTTCGCAGACTATACGGTTGTTGTTTTTGATGTTTTCAGTAGTTTTCACTAGTTTTGGCTCTTTTGCTGGGAGGATGGTCTGCACTGTTTCTTGTTCTTCCATTCTTAAGGTCATTCTGTGCTATACTTATCAATAATGAATTTTAGCAATGTGTAAAATAATCTTACTGCTATACATTTTGGAAGAAATCAACTAGCTATTGTCCAATCTACCTTACTCATTGTAGCAGGAAATAATGTCTTTATTATACCTTCTGTAAGTAAGGGTAGGAATGAATTCTTATTGCTTCTCAAGCATCATGCATTTCAACCTGATGTAGAATAACCGTGGGACTTTCGTGGGAATGACAGTAAGACTTGGGTTGCTTTATAAAGTCATGTTTATGAAGGACACTTGATTTTTCCCATAATTTTTTTTTATTTTTGTTTTTGTTTTTGTTTTTAAATACTACTACTCCTAGGCAAAGTCCTCAGGATATGGTCTCTATTCTATCTATCATGCAATTTCAGGTTTACTTCAGTTTGATAATAAGGAGGTCAGAATGTGCCTTTTCCAATCCAGAAAGTCCAAATTATTAGAAAGCTTAGACTACGGGCATTCAATTTTTGAAGGCTAGCTGGATGTGAAATTTTATTTTCATTTTTATCCGCATGCATTTCCTGCTCTGTATTTTCAATTGAATTAGAGATTTTTTTTTTTCATGAAAAGCACTGCCTTTTGAGCAGGTAAGGTTAATCAGATTTCACCAAAGTCAGATTTTAATTTTACATAATTTTTTCAAAGCCTTTAACTATAGTTAAAACAAGAAAAAAAAAAGGCTAGCTAAAAATGTTTAGAACGGTGGTTCTCAACCAAGGGTGATTTTATTCTCTCTGTGTATTACCCATCCCGCACACTCTACCACTTTGAGCAGACGTTAGATGATGTCTAGAATTGTATTGCTTTCACATTGGAGAGAAGGTGTGTACATATACACATATATATGTATATATATGTATATATGTATCTCTAAACTTTTTTCTCTAGTTCCAATAACTTCTAACCAATTCTTAACTTCTACACTTTTGTTATACCTTAGAGATATAGACATTCTAGTTTCATTAAGTTGTTGAAATAGTTGGTTTTATCACAGTCCCTAGGATACTTTTCCTTACCTTTCTCCAAAAGATGATACAAATTAACAATCTCTCTGTGATCTAACAAATCATACCAGTGACTTTCCCTAGAGAAATAATAGTTGTCATGTACACATGTTAACAAATACTCAGCAGGAAAGTGCAAATGCAAAATACTTCTAAACAAAAGCAATGACACTGTCAAAAACCAGACTCCTGAGTTTCATATTTGATTTCCCCATTCATTCTCATATCCAAACTGTCAATAAATAAAATTCTTTGTCTTTTTTTCTGTCATAGCCAGATGATAAAATGTTCCCCAATGATTTTTGTCTCCTGGTTTTTATATCTCTGTGTAATCTCCTAACACTGAATTGGGAAGCTTCTATGAACCTCAGATATTAGAGAAATTATGGTTTGTGACATCTACACCTGGGTCCCCTTTTCTCTCTTGGATTACTTGCTCTGGGGAAAACTACATAAAGACTGTCATAAAGACACTCAAGTAATCTTATAATGAAGTACACTTGGCCATGGCAAGGAGATGCTAACAACAAGTACTAAATTGTAAGGTATGCCAGTAAGCTACTGTGGAAACAAATTCTCCAGCCCTATTCAAGTCTTCAGCTTGACTGTATTATTGGTCAACATCATGATTCAACCTTTGAGAGAGCCTAAGCCAGAACCACTCAGCTATGGTAATTCCAGATTTCTGTGGCCTATATGAGATAGCAGAGCTGTGTGAGATAATAAATGTTAATTTAAGCTACTAAATTTGGGGGCAATTTGTTATGCAGCAATAGATAACTAATACACCCTTCTGGAAGCTATGTATTTTTCTCCATCCTCACTGCCACTGTGGCTCAGACCATTATCTTTGTGGTCAAAAAACCTGTGGAGATAATTAGTATTGCTGGTAAAACTCCCTACCCCCTTGGATCACAGCACAAGTCTCTCAGGTAGAAGTATCCCTATGAAGTAAATACCTAGACTCAGCAAACTTACCTGGGCTCCAGAAGGTTAAATCTCTTAGTAGTATGTACACACACATACACACACATGCTATAGTCATTTTCTCCATGGTAAGAAAAAATCTAATTGGAAAAGGCTCAGGTGCATTCAGATGGTTCTACATGGTGCCAAGAGTTGCCAAGAGACCAAGAATTGGTCTATGAGACCTTGGTGCTCAAATGGGAGCGAATATTCAGATTCCATACTCCTTTATATTCTCTTCCTCTTTAGAGACCCTTTTGTCCTATCTCGTTAACTTTTCAATCAGAAATGTTTCAGATCTTTATTTTTTCCCCACTCATCCCTATTTTTATTGAATAAAGTACATGAGAGGTGACGGTCATATCAGTGAAAATAGACATAAGTCAATGTGCATCTTAAAATTGGTATTATCCAGCTCCTATCACCAGCAACATTAGACTTCATTTTTTTGCCTTAGCAAAAACTGTCCTTTACCTGTTACTCGTATCACAACATTGTAATCATGGGCTTGCTTACCCCACTCCACTGTAAAGTCCCTGAGGGAAGGAACTATGTCCTGTTAACTGTTATTTTCACACCACCTAACTCCGTTCTTGGTACACACTGGATGATTAGCCCTTATATTATTACATGAATGAATAAATGAATTGGTTAATTAACCACATGGATAAGAACACCGAGACTGGAACTTTTAAAGATATTACTCTTTCCTTGAAGTTATTTTTGTCCTGTTTCAAAGGTCACAGATTGTAATGTAGTGACTGACAAAGACCATGCACTTTTCATTTAAATTACAAACTGTTGCTCAGTGCCCTGCCATAGATATTACATATATTAGAGTCTTCTAAGGATACTCCCCGGGCTTCCACCAGAATCGTATTTTAGTTTTGATTGGCTAAGAAAGTGAACTTAGCACATGATTGTTACAGAACTAACCATGTATAATATCTGGAAATATAACATCATTCTCGACTGGAACAATAATTTTTTTAAGCTTTTCATAAAATAAATAGCAAAAGAGTTTTCTCAAGGATCAGGTGGCTTTTATAAGGATAAAGAGAATATAGGTGTTAAAACATCTCTAAGTCAAAGTAATACTCTATCTATTGGGTGCCTTATTTATGACCACACAATGGTAGAAACTTCAGTGTTACAGATTCCCCTATTTGGGTCTTCATTTCATGCTTTGGCAGGGATCAGGCATCATGGACTGCCCCAGGGTCTTATAGGTTGTTTAGAAGCCCTCAAATCATGATGTCTATAGATTTTTTTTTAATTACAACTAGTGACTTTTAGAAGTGACTTAACTGTAAGTTTTTGTAAGCAAATGGTCTTGTTCTTCCTGTATTCTGAGCCAATAGAGTACCATGACTACAGTTAAAACTATTGAGTTATCAATTAACCTTCTGCTATTTATCTAATAAAGAGTTAATGGGCTAATTGTCCATTTCCTTTTCATACTAAATTGAGTCTTTCTGCTTTCCTTCAATGCTGGGGTCCTCTTAAAAGTCTGAATATTATATAGGTTACCATGATACCCATAATTCACGTCAGGAGAAGGAAACCAGAGTTAATTTTGCAGTGACTATATCTTATTCTTATGGGAGAAAAAAAGAATGTCTCTGTTACAGTTTAGAAAAAAAAATAGATACCACAATGCTTTACAATAATGAGTACTTTTTGGAATAAGTGAATTACTAAATGAATAAACATTAAAATAAATGGCTTTTCTCTTTGGGGGCCTTACTACTTGCCCTCATGTTTGTTTGGTATAATTATTATCTTTCAAAAATAAAAGGTGAGGGGTGCCTGGGTGGCTCAGTCAGTTAAGCATCTGACTCTTGATTTTGGCTCAGGTCATGATCTCATGTGTTCATGAGATCAAGCCCCACATGGGGCTCTGTGCTAACAGTGTGGGGTCTGCTAGGGATTCTCTCTCCCTCTGTCTCTGCCCTTCCAACATTCGTTGTGTGTGCATGTGCTTTCTATCTCACTCTTGGAATAAATAAGTAAATAAGTAAATAAGTAAATAAATAAATAAATGGTGAAAGTTGGATCATCAGAAAACATGGGTTAACTGTCACAACTTAGTTCTCTAAATTATCCTATCAATTTGATGTAAGGGGAAAGTATTAAACTGTGTCTCAATTTCTTTCATCCACATCCTCCTTGATTTTGAAGGAGGACTTGTTATTTGACCAACTGAGTCTATCTCTGGTTCCAGTGATGGGAAGCTGGATATGTCACTATATTCTCTGAGCTTCAGTTATTTCATTTATTAAATGGCTATTATTATACCCAATTTAGAGATTTAGTGTAAGATTTAAAAATAATTACATTAAATAAAGTATTTATATAAATACTATGAATACTCAGTAACTAATATTTGTTATCATTGCTATTAATAACTTTACAATTTGGATAATTTCATTTAAAATAGATTAGTTCTAGATAATTAGGTTTTTTATAATCTCTGTAGTTCTTTACTAGAGAATGGAACTTTTCAAAATGGTTCTTCTTCTCTAAAGAGAGGGCTTCAATTACAATAGATTTATGGATTTGCTGTTGTGTAGCTAGCATAGCACACCTTGGCTTTGCTGATTGGCTCCATTCTGGGTTAGTGTCTTTTCTTCTGACCAGGGGAATTAGTGAAATGGATTCATTGCCTGCTGAGTGGTGGTTCATCCTGTGCCCATCAATATTGTGTTAGGGACTTTGTGTATATTTTCCATAAAGAATGCTTTCAGTTGGTAGTTCACCCAACAGTTCTTCCTACTCTGATAGTTTCTGTTTGTTGCTTAAATTATTTCCATCAAACATTGGCTTCACATCTACCCTCATCTCCCAGGCCAACATCACAGTTTAGTCCAGTGTCTCAACAGAGTAAAACAAAAACTCATTGTAGATTTTTCCTGTTTATACTTCCTGAGTCCATCTCTCATTCCTGTGGTAATAAGTTTGACCATCACATGTCCTTTGCATAATGAAATAAATATTTTTAATCTTCCATATATGAAGTATAATTTCAAAGGACACAATTTTGTTTTATATAGCACAACCCCACATACCTGAACTTAATTATTCTTACTCGAAGGAATAATTTCTGATTGTTTTATTCCTTGAAAACCAAGGAATGGCCAAATGAAAAGGGGGAGAAGATGCATGGGTGGCTCAGTCAGTTAAGTGTCCAACTTCAACTCAGGTCATGACCTCACCACTCGTGAGTTTGAGCCCTGTGACAGGCTCTGTGCTGATAGCTCAGAGTCTGGAGACTGCTTCCAATTCTATGTCTCCCTCTCTCTCTGCCATGCTCCTGCTTGTGCTCTGTCTCACTCTCTCAAAAATAAATAAACAATAAAAAAAATAAACAAAAAAAATGCAAAAGATATAGTCATTGAAGCCACAGAATTTTGAGGTTCAAATTAGTTCTCTACTACAGAATATGTATACACCCACACAAATACACCAAAACAAAGAGCATTTAGAATCTCTTAATTTCTAAGAGTTTAGGTTATCAATTAAAACTATCTCAGATAGCCACCTCATAATTTTGCTTTAATGTAAAGTAAAGAAATAAGTATGAAACACTTTTGTTTTTTCAAAAGTACCACAGAGAATGGAAACATCAATTTGAAGTGTAAACAATCATTTCAGCTATACTCTGTGAATAGCTTGGTTATCACCTGGCCACTGGACAACTCAGAACCAAATGCGTCTGAAGAGAGTTTAGGCATTCTAGCAGTGCTTTTTTTTTTTTCACTATTGATTTGTCTCAAGATAGATACACAAAGAAAGTATTTACCTGGATGTAATAATCATTTCTCCTTTTCTCTTCATTTCCCTGGAACAAGACTCAGATAGCAATGGAATTAGTCAGTCAAGGGAGAGTTAGTATTCAGGAACTGAAGAGACTCACAGTCTTGTGTGAATACTGGTCAGAACAGGAAAGTGGATTTAAAGAGTGATTAACCAAAGCCATGAATGAGAAGGCAGGTCCATATTCAGAAGAGCCTTTTAAAAGGACAAACAGAATGCCAATATTTTTAGCCAAGAGTTCAATTAAGAGTCAGTTCCTATTGTATGGAAAGTCCAAAGAGCAAGAAGATTAAAGGAGAGAGTTTCAGATTTAGCAACATCAGAGCAGGCAGTAAGAACTGAATCCCTCAATAACTAACAGGATAATAATGACCGTATTATAAAACTTTTATTGGTACAAAAATTATACATGATCATATCCCTCCATGATGGCATAATATTCTAATATCTGTAAGAATAAAAAGGCATAAATATATGTGATATTGATGTTTCTGTGTGCATCTCTGTGTTTCTATATTTCTTATCTCAAAATAACTTGAACTTTGGATGAGAAGGCACCATATATATATATATATATATATATATATATATATATATATATATATACCTTGCTGTTGTTCTTTAGGGGAAAGATCCTTGTACATTACAGTATTCTTTCTCTCAATCTAGATGTGTCTTGTCACCTTTGTAATCTCAGATTGAAAATACCTCTGCTCTAGGGTGAATTGAACAAAAGGTGACATACCAAGAAATAAATATTTTTTTCTGCATATTATAAACATTATTTAGTAAGAGGAATGGCCTTGTTAGAAAAGAACTAATGGGCTTCATTTTTATGCCTCATTTTTATTCATTCTTCTCTGACCAGGCTATCTAAGGGTATCCATCTCAGTCACCAAACTGGGGCACCACATGTTTCTCTAGAGATAACTCAATCCCAATCTTTTCTGTATATAAAAGGTGTAGACTCACCTATTTTACTCCTAGCTCCCGGAAACCGAGATCATATTTTTCAAAGGAATAAGTGCTGAAAAACAGAGGATGTATTTAAAAAAAATCTATTATCTGGTGAATGTACATAATCTTATGAATCCAGATTCCTCTCTCTAATTTTCTACATGTCTCATTACAGACCACTTTGCTTAGGTTCCATTTATAGAGTTTCTGGCTTTTAGTTACTTCTCATCATTTCAACTTCAGGTGGGCTAGTTTGATAAACATACATAATTTTCATGTTAGCCTAAAACAAAGTTCAGTTTTCAGAACTGGGCAACTGATGAGCTCCTTAATAACTTCTAGTACCTACAGTTAAGAATGGTCCCTGGAGATTGGATCTCCAGACAGCTCAGCTGACCTGTGTTAGTCCACACGTCCAACCTCTTGGTGAAAAATTTGATCATTCTGCAGAACAGCATTCTACATAGATCCTGAACTCCTCTGGGATCTAACTCTTTAGCTCCTGATAGTAACACATTGTCACTGATCTCTCAGATTCCATATGGTAATGAGTTTGTTTCTCTGGTGGACCACCAAAGGATTGGAATTCTTCTCCAGATCCCTTTAATTATTTTCTTTAATGTATGATACTTTCAGTGCCAAAACTATGTAACAAACAATTTCTGACACAATTCCCAGTCTTCTAATACAAGTCTTTTTTCATATTTCTTAATGAAAACCTGTTCAGCTGGAATTCATAGTTTTCACTATAGAGAAAAAATTAAGCTTTCCTCATCTCTCCCACTGCAATAACAATTTAACTGTTAAGATGTGTTGCTAGGTGTCTTCTCTTATTCCCTATGGGCTTGTACTAATCTAATCAGAAAAATCCTGAAGGCAAAGTTTAGCCTTCAGTGTTTCTGTAAGAAAATTTCTACCTGAACTCTTGGCAGAAGGATTGACTCTTTTCAGCCAACAAAGATACACACACACACACACACACACACACACACACACACTGAATATAATATACAGTCTATAATATATCATATACTGTGTGTGATATATAATATATAATATATACAATATATAGTATACAAATTACAGTATACATGATATACATTATATTATATATAATATATACAACATATAAAATATATAACATATAAACATACATATATAATTATAAAATATTTATTTTCTTTATTATTTTCTTTGTTTTGGTTGTGCATGAATGTGTGGTTTTTGGTTTGGTTTGGTTTGTTTATTTGTTTTTTTAGTGTTTATTACTTGGGGGATTATGAAAGAAAAAAAACCTAACAGCATCAAAGAGCTTATCTCCTCACAGCTCTGAAGAGATGTATGCAAAAATGAGAGTATCTTTAAAAGGGATACATTTGAGTTGAACCTATTAATTTCTTAAGTTGTCACAGGGAAAAAAAATCTGTCAAATTATTTTTGACATTCTATACAGTTTACTTTTATAATTAGTGCTTCTATATTCAGGTTGCCGAATTAGGTCCATTTCTGAGTATTTTATTCTTATAGAACATGAGTGATTACAGTGGAAACCAGCAAGGAAGAAGAATTATAATTGGATAAAAAATTTAAAAGACTGAATTAATTATTGGGAACTATAATTAATCAGGGTTATTCTTCTCAAGGTTAACACTTTAAAATGTATTTTACAGGTAATATAAAATGCCTCACTTAGTTAAAACCTTTTATAATGATGATAATATACCTTATCACAAAGATGGAGTGAAATCCCTTTTACATGAAATCCCTGTTTTGTTTAATTTTGATACCTTTGCTCTAATATCAATCCAATGGTCAGCCAGCAGGACAGAAGGCATGATAATTGGGTTTGGAGTATTATTACTTGCTTATGGAACTTGGAGGGCTGTGGGCACAAATGAGTCTGGTTTCAACACCCGCTATACCAATTCATAATGGACATCTGTCCACTTCCACAAAGGCTTCATTCACCTTACTTTTGAGCTACCTGTCAAGCATATGTTCAAGAGAGGCCCTTTAGTGGGTGCCAACTTGTTTGAAAAAGCTTACATTCTAGAATCTAGAATTTCTTTTTTAAATGTAATTTTATGTTACAGGGAATTGCATATTTAAATAAAAGTAGATAGCCCGTATGTTTGGGGACGGGAGTATATGGGAAATCTTTGCACCTTTCAATTTTGCTGTGAACCTAAAACTGCTCTGAAAAGGAAGTCTTAGAAAAAAAAAGTAGACAACTATAATGAATCTACCTATGCCCTTTACTCGGTGCCAAGTTCATCCACCTATAAGCAATTTCACCCCCATGTACTCCATTCATATCCTTTTTCAAATTAATTTGGATAATGGCAGACTTGACTTAATTTAACTATTAATAATTTCAATATGTAAGTCTAAAATTAAAAACCCTTTTGTTAGCATAACCATATGTACCATTCATAACTAAAAATTAGTCTTTCTTTAATATCATCAAATATATTCAATGCATTCAAAAGGGAAATAGAATCTCTGGTTTAAAAAGAAACACTTTTCCTAAAAGTCAACACTTTTTAAAATCTTATTTCATGCTTTTTCTTTTTGTATTCAAGTAAACTCATACAATACTTTCTGTAATTTCATTTTTGAAATTATTTGTGTCTATATGTTACTGTCTACCTGTTAATCTTTCCATTTGTAATTATGAACAAAGGGATACTTCAAACTGCACTTACATAAAACTAGTATAAACTGTTCCTGGATGGTGGGATCCAAGTTGATTTTTCTAAAAAATTGTGTGTCTGAGTATATGTGTGTGTATTTGCACACACATGCTTTTAGATATTGTCTGAATTTATTCCAATATGATATATATGTATATGTGTATATACATGTGTACATATATTTTTTCCTTCAAAAATAAAGCCATTTTATAATAATATAATGGAATTCCCTGTCACTACTAAATCCAAAGATATAACTTAGAAGTATTCCATATATATCTCAAAACAGTCTAATTTATCCTACAGATGCAAATTACTCCAAAATATCAGTAACTTAAAATAACAAAGATTTAGGGGTGTGTGGGTGGCTCAGTCATTTGAACGTCCAACTCTTGATATCAGTATCAGCTCAGGTCCTAACCTTGCAGTCATGAGATGAAGCCCTGCCTCAGGCTCTGCACTGAGTGTTGAGCCTACTTAAGGTTCTATCTCTCTCCCTCTCTGCCCCTTCCCCTCTTGCACACTTTCTCTTGCACTCTCTAAAATTAAATAAACTTAAAAAATAACAAAGATTTATTTCTTGATCACGCTATACATTTGTTGAAGATCTGCTCACTGCAATCACTTAGGGCTCTAAGTGAGTGAGCAACTAGTATCTTGAAAGCTGGTTGACATCCCAAAGTGAATATAGAGAGAGAGGGCTTTTTTTTTTTTTTTTAATTTTTTTTTCAACGTTTTTATTTATTTTTGGGACAGAGAGAGACAGAGCATGAACGGGGGAGGGGCAGAGAGAGAGGGAGACACAGAATTGGAAACAGGCTCCAGGCTCCGAGCCATCAGCCCAGAGCCCGATGCGGGGCTCGAACTCACGGACCGCGAGATCGTGACCTGGATGAAGTCGGACGCCCAACCGACTGCGCCACCCAGGCGCCCGGAGAGAGAGGGCTTTCAAGAGACTTTGGGAAGCAAGTAAATGCTTAGCAAATCACTTTAGTTCACTACTCATTAGCTGGACTTAATCTTATGGCCCTACCCAACAATACAGGGTCAAATATATGCTTTCATATCATACATCTAGAAGTGGTTAAGAGCCAGACATACTTGTTAGACTGCATTAATGTTTAACACAATATTTCACTAACTTTCTACATAAATAGCTCCACGGTTCAGATGTATAATTTTTCTGCTTATGTTTTATGTCTACCAAAGTTTCTATGGTGTGACTGAGCAATAAGGTAATTTTCCTTAAAAGTATATATCAAAGAAAGTTGCTAACAACACTCTGGGACCAAACGAAGGTGGGCACAATTACATACACAATCAACTCTCATATATCCAAAGAGTATTGTGTGCCAGACAGTGGGGATAAAGACTGAGTGAGACACAAATTATTTCCTCAAGGGTTTCATAGAGTTGAGGCACCATAAGTTTCAATAAGAAAAAAAGAATATATCTACTATTTCCACATGCTGTCTACCTGTAATGGTAAGTTAGTATAGTTGTGCTGTATAAATCCCTGCTGAAAAGAAGTCAAAGAAATTTGTCTTCGTTCCACCTGGAAATTTTCACACATCTCCTCTGAATTTATACTGACAAAAACTGAGGCAGCTTACATATTTATTAGAAATCTTCAGAAGAATTATAGTGACTTCAATTCTCTAACCTACCTCTTTCTAGTCATGCTTCAACTTCAGCAACACCAAACTTTTTAATTCATTTTTCTAACATAGTGTTTCTTTTTTTTTATTTTTTTTTATTTTTTCAACGTTTATTTATTTTTGGGACAGAGAGAGACAGAGCATGAACGGGGGAGGGGCAGAGAGAGAGGGAGACACAGAATCGGAAGCAGGCTCCAGGCTCTGAGCCATCAGCCCAGAGCCTGATGCGGGGCTCGAACTCACGGAGCGCGAGATCGTGACCTGGCTGAAGTCGGACGCTCAACCGACTGCGCCACCCAGGCGCCCCAAACATAGTGTTTCTTAATAAATAAGGGATAGATGTTTGTTATAATTTTTAAGATAAATTTACATATAAATTACTCAATACTGAAACACCCAGAGATAACTACTGTCAGTTTGGGGGCATATGTCCAGGTAGTAGCTTTCTCTGCATATGTGTGACTTTTTATGGATTACATTGTCAGTATCAAAATGTACAGCTTGTACACTTAAAGTATTTTAATTAGATGTAGGATGTAATGTGAATGTCCACAATGTTATAAATATTACACAAATCATTTTAGTGTCTAAATAGTGTACAATTTTATATAATTTCCATAATTATTGTAATTTTTATTGAACATATACACTGGTTCAAGTATTCCAACAAATGTAAGTAATATTGGGTTGAATACCACTCTAGGTACCATATTACACTCAATTTTATTTCTTTTAGATGAATTACTAGATGTGAAATTTCTAAATCAAAATGTGTATATATTTATAGCTTCTGATGCTGCATGTGAATTTATCCTTCAACCTGTACAGCACTGTAAGTCTCACCAGAAATGCAAAAGAGCACTCTTTGTCTTAGAACATTTGTATGTTAATCAGCGAATTGTGTGTGGTTGCTAGTAAAATATCCGAAAATTATAGGGCTTCTCTTACAAACAACAAAAATGCCCGACAGGCAGTTAAGGGGATTATGGCAGCTCCTTGTATAATCAGTGGCCTAAGATCCTTCTGTTAATCTGCTTTGCTCTTTTTAGAATATGGCTTTCTTCCTTAAGCTTACTATACACACACAATGTGGATACTGTAGCACCAGTCATCACATCTCCAACCACATCAATGAGTCAGAATAAAAGGAGGAAAACAGATGTGTAAAACTTTAAAAACCAGCCATTTGAGTAAGCTGTCATAAAAGAGG
Organism: Prionailurus viverrinus; assembly: GCF_022837055.1. Taxonomy (NCBI): domain Eukaryota; kingdom Metazoa; phylum Chordata; class Mammalia; order Carnivora; family Felidae; genus Prionailurus; species Prionailurus viverrinus. The sequence continues at coordinate 183,438,771 of NC_062561.1, read as the reverse complement.
TGACTTTAGGAAGCTTCAACAAATGGTTGTTGTTTGCACATTATTGTCTATCCCATGTGTAAAGAGAGTTGGAAATACAATTTTTAGCTAGATATATTGCTACTGTCAGCAATATAGGGTACTCTCTAATAAGGAAGTAGTGATAAGTTGCCTTTGAATAGGAAATTACCAGCTTCTGTCAAAACATTGCATGTGCACATACGTGAAGATAAATACATTTAAATATTTATCAATAGGTCAAAGTTATTTGCTAATTTTTGGTTTACTTTTTAATCAAGAACTATCAATGGTTTATATCTATTTTTCTGGAAAATTTTAAAAGACCATGAGGTTAAGTAAATTCAGACCGCAAAAATAGATTTCTAAAGTAAGAAGAAGTGAGTATCCAATAACTTCTTATAAAGATAAATTTTAAGGACGTTGTAAATTCAAATGGTATATATATAACTAGATTATTTACAGAATGTACCTTTGTTTTCTCTGCTGAAAAACAATAGCAATTTATCTATTTAGCAATCTAAAAAATGAGAATTTTTAGAGTATTTTGAAAAATCACTGAGAGAAATGAACTGAAAGTCATGATTGAAAATGATAAATGATCTTTCAAATTAGAAAGTCACTTGTGGCAGGTTCCCTAATAGTTTAATCTACTCTTACAGTACCTCTCATTATACCTTTTAATAATAAAATATCCCTGAAGGTAATTATACCTTCCATTTGGTTTCTTAGAGCCCTGTTTCTGATAAACCTTCTGTAAAACAGAGGAAAACACACACATGCACACACACCCACACACAAACCGCACAATCATTGCGATTATGTGTTTTTCAACATTGTTAATTTTTGGATTTTCAACAAAGTTGAGCCATCCTGAGAGTCCTATGTTCAACATACTTTCTGTGGAAGAATCAAGTCAGCAATGGAACGAAGCAAAGTAGTACGTAGATAGAAAGTTCTGAGACATAAGTGTAAGATCAGGTGCCACCTTTTACTTGAGATCATTGAGTAAATTCTTAAATCCTTCTGAGTTTAAGACTTTCTGAAGGAAAATGTAGGAAATATCCAATTTATAGTCTTGGATAAGAATACGGGTAGTAAGAGATACAAAAGTACTTGGTGCATAATAAAATTTTATTCAACATAAAGTGAAAGTATCATTTTAATTAAACACTTTTAAAAGAAGAATCATTTGCTACACATTATTTGGTTTTGTGGAGGTAAGGGGCAAAACAATATAGTTTTAGTTGCTATTAACTGTCTAATTAAATTTTCAGAAGACCTAAAAAATTACTGATCCTCAAAGAGATGCAAAAATATGAAGAAATGGTTTACCTTCAGTTTCTCTCTGAGGAGTCTCTGGGACTCAATTATGGGAATCTATATACAAGTTATAAGGTTTTTGCATAAAATTGGATATACTTCAAGAACATGTAGTTATATAATGAACAACAGTACAATATTAACATTTTTTAGTGTTTATTTATTTTTGAGAGAGAGAGAGAAAGAGAGAGAGAGAGCAAGCAGGGGAGGGGCATACAGAGAGGGAGACACAGAACCCAAAGTAGGCTCCAGGCTCTGAGCTCTGAGCACAGAGCCTGACACAGGGCTCAAACCCACGAATGTGAGATCATGACCTGAGCCAAAGTCAGACACTTAACCAACAGTCATCCAGGCATCCCAACAGTATTAACTTTTAAAGCATTCTTAAAATTAGAAATATATAGTAAAGTGATATTTTTCACTTAAAATATCTTAATCTGAATTCAGCATTGTGTGGCTGTTTTCAATAGTAATTATCAAGATTCTGCCTTGAATTTCGGTTTGAAATATGTGGTGTTTCTCCTTCACATATAGAGTGTGAAGCTTTTCCTGTAATAGTCCAGTGATTAATACTTTTACCATCCTCCAGCCCTGTTTCCAACCAGCTCCAGTGAAGAAGCCAGAAACCACACTAGATATTTCTATGGGGGGAATTTAATAGAAAGAATTAGTTCAATCTATGCAGATGTTAGAGGACTAAGTCAACACAAAAGGACCACTGAGGTAATCCAGAGATCCGAAGTACAAGATGTAGCTACCATCTCATGAGTTGATGGAACAAAAAAAGTAGTTAGTTGGGTGTATCAGAACTGGAAAAATTGGAAACAAGACTGCAAAACTGGGACTCAGACACATGTGGGGTGGTTCTGCCTACTTCTACTCACCCCTGCTGCTCTTTCCTTGGGGTCTCATAGAGCTCAGAGTCAAGCCTTAGAGGAAGAATGAACAGTGCCCAAATGGGGCTAGTATCCCTGAGGACATGGTGAGATTGGTTCATATTGCTTTGTAAGAAACAGGAAGCTGGGAACTAATTGTTACTGCAAGGCCAAGAATAATTTACCAAGAAAGTCTGGGACCCCAGCCCTTATTACTCATGGAAAGAAATAGGATATATTATTATTTGAGTAGTAACAATCTTCCCCTCTCCTCTTGCTGCACCCCTCCCCACTAAAGCAAGATATTTGTCTATGCAGTTCCAAAACCTTTTGTGATTCAAAATTAGGAGAATGGGGGGAGGTAGGAAGAACTTTCAGAAGTATGAGGAGAGAGGGGGAAAATGCTTCTGTAAAGATTAATTCTAACTGCAGTGGAGAGGAGAAAAAAAGGAGAAAAATTACTAGTAGACTGGACTTGAGTTAAGAGAGTTTGATATTTCAGAATCTGAAGGACTTTAGAATAGGTATGAGGTATGAAAGACTGAGACACTGGAGGGAAGTGTTTCTAGAGGAACTGGTATGGAAACTTCAGTATTCTTTGAGAGAAGCAAAGGAAAGTTAGAGTTCCTTTTTAGGTGCTATCTGGTGGACAGAGTGAGCTCCAATGGGAGATTAAATCACATGAGTTTCCACATTTAGGTTGCAATGCGTAGAAGCCTCATGCATTTTTAGAGTTCTGTGGAAAATATATATTCTTCTCTATGAAATATTTCATGTTTCACTTCTATTAACTACAGACAGAAGACCACCCAAATGAAGTTCTTCTTCATGTTAGGGAAAAGCAGATAAAATCATGGAACAGAATGGATGATGTTTAGTAATCAAAAATAAAACATAATTGGGGCGCCTGGGTGGCTGAGTCGGTTAAGTGTCCAACTTCGGCTCAGGTCATGAACTCGTGATTCCTGAGTTCGAGCCCCATGTCGGGCTCTCTGCTGACAGCTCGGAGCCTGGAGCCTGCTTCGGATTCTGTGTCTCCCTCTCTCTCTGCCCCTCCCCCACTCATGCCTGTCTCTCTCTCTCTCTCAAAAATAAAACAAAATTTTTAAAAATAAATAAGATAAACCATTATTAAAGTTCTGTTAACAATTATGCTTATGTGTGTCCTTTAATTAATAAAATGTTAGCACAATTAAAAAGAATAGATGATGATATCTAAATGTTAGTAAATGTCATAATGATTAATTTTATTGATTATTTCTTACTGACATCTCAATTTTTGTTTTCCAACTGACATCTCAATAAGAGAAAACATCGACTCCAATCATGTTATTTAGAAATGACAAACACCTTCAAATCGTATATTAAAAAAAAAAAAAAACACAGTTAACAAGCCACTTTTAAACTTTTGAAAAACATTAAAATGGAAAGTAGACAGGGCACTAGCTTCTGTTGGCACTATAGAATCTTTTTCAAACCCCTTTTGCTTTTGCATTGATTTTGAAGCATATCTATGCCTGGAGAGGCTTTCATTTCTGCACTCTTGCACAAATGTACATTAAAAGTAAAGTAAGCCGGCAAACAATGGTTGTGATTTCCTATCAATCAAAGAGTTTGCCTGGCTTAAACCACTCTAGGTGTTTTGGCACCTCGGATAAGCCTTCCTAAGAGGAAGTCTACCTTGTCCAGACAGCAAAACTTATGACACATTCTAGTCAATTTGGTAAGCTTTTAGATAGAATGTCGTATAAAAAATGTCACTCAAGTGCTCCAGCTTTTTTGCTACTAAACATGTGACCTTGAGATTGTTATGGACGTTTTCCTCAACCTTAGTTTCTACACCTGCTTAATGGGGAAACTAATAGTGTTTCTGTCATGGATTTATTAAAAGAATTAAGTGAAATGATGTTTATCTCACTGAAACATAACTACTACTGAGTACTTTAATTTTATATGTACTAAGTATTGTAAGTGCTCTTTTTACTTGTATATGTATGGCACCTCTTCTCTATGTATATACCCAGAGAATTGCTGGGATTCTTGAAGATTTTGGATTAATTGATCATTTCTGTTCTTAAGAAATGTCTTCCCCCCAAAAAATTATTTCCTTTCAAAACTTAAGTTTAAACAAACCTGTTTTTATATTTGATAATTTACCTCAAAAATTGCTTATCTGCTTGATATTAGTGAGGTTACCAATTATTTATATATCTCTGAAAACAAGGCCTTTTGGCTTCAATATTTTAAGTGTTGTTTGTTATTGTTAGAGGATAATCATATGCTCAAAATAGCAATACTAATAATAGAAAAGATGTAGAATATGAAAGTTCTCCATGTACTCACCACATAGAAGCTACCATTTTTACAAAATCTGTCCTAATATTTGTCTCTTATTTAAGCTTTGTTTATGGCAAGAACTCACTCCTCCACTGAATGAAGTCCAATATTTTACCTACAATCTTTCTTTATGCCTTCTGCCTTCTATCCCTTCAGCCTATAATGCTTTCCTCATTTCTTAAAGATATTTTTTTCTATTTTTTTTTCTCTTTTATGTTTACTTTTGAGAGAGAGAGTGCAAGAGTCAGGAGAGGGGCAGAGGGAGAGAGAATCCCAAGCAGGCTCCACGTTCAGCACAGAGCTTGACTCGGGGCTTGATCCCATGATCAAGAGGTGGATTCTCAACTGACTAAGCTACCCAGGTGCCCTGAGGCTACAGTGCTTTCCTCATTTAAAAAATGCATAGCATTATGGGACACCTAGGTGGCTCAGTCTGTTAAGTGTCTGACTTTGGGTCAGGTCATTATCTTGCAGTTTAGTGAGTTCAAGCCCCACATTGGGCTCTGTGCTGACAGCTCAGAGCCTGGAGCCTGCTTGGGATTCTGTGTCTCCCTCACTCTCTCTGCTCCTCCCCCACTCATGTCATGCTCTGTCTCTCTCTCTCTCTCAAAAGTAAACATTAAAAAAAAAATTTTTTTTAATGTATGGCCTTACTGGGATACCTGGGTGGCTGTCACTTGAGCGTCCAACTTCAGTTCAGGCCATGATCTAGTGGTTTGTGTTTGAGATTGCTGCTGTCAGCCTGTCAGCGCCCAGCCTGCTTCGGATCCACTGTCCCCCTCTATCTGCCCCTCCCCCACTTACACTGTCTCAAAAATAAATAATTTTTAAAAGGCATTACATTACTGTTTTCTGAATTTTACTCTTCAGAAAACACATATATACACACATACGAACATGAATATCTATGAACATTTTCAGAAAACTCTCTGTGATAGAATCAGAAAACATAACTAGAAGAGATCTTAGTGAATATCGACCTCCACCTCCTTATCTAGAAGAAATCAAGAACCCAAGGAGGCTCAATAACAAACCCAAGATCACTGGAGGACAAGACAGAGGCCCATTTGCTTCTTTAAACCTGGGTACAACTATTTCCAAAGTATCATGTCCAGCGTTTATCCAAAACATACTGTTTAAGCACCTTCTATTTGCTTGATGCTATCCCATGCACTTGGGATATAGCTGTAAAAAAGAAAAACAAGAAAAAAAAACACAGAGAGAGAGAGAGAAACAGACCACCTTCACATCGTTTACTGGTGGAAAACAATTAAACAAATAAATATTTAACATCATGTCAAGGACAGACAACTTCTATAAGGAAAAATAAATCATATGCAAAAGAAACAAGAGGCTACTTTATACCCCACTTTGTCTGGTCTTCTGCTCTGTATAATTACATTAGGCTCTATGCTCTCTGGGCATGCCTCTTTGTTCCTCTAGAACTACACATTGCCCTGGCTTTAGGTCACTGATGTGACCAAGTCCTGGATTCCCAACTCCCCTTTTTGCTCTACAGGCCTATTGGCATGCCTCACTTTCATCATTAACATGCCATCCCCACTCTGACATGTGCATGAATAGCTTTAAAGCAATTCACTTTCTTAACCATGAGAGAAACTGTCTATGGTCATCAGTTCTTTTCTACATCTCCCCCTGCATAGTGCTTATTTCTTTCTGTACTAAAGAAGGTGAACTCTCACCCTGTCCAAAGCTTGGTATGAGGTATTGGCCCAGGTAATAAATACTTCCAGGGATAATTTGAAAATGAAGAGATTCTGTGATGTGAATCAGGGATTTTATTTTATCCTATGAACTCTTGGTGGAGCTCAGTGCCTATCTCTACATCTCTTTCTCTCCTCCTCTCTTTCTCCTCTCTCTCTCTCCTTGTCTTTGTCTTTCTGTCTCTATCATCTACCTATCCATTTTCTATCTATTGATCTAACTATCATCTATCAATTCTTTTTCTATCTATACTCTCTCTTTCCATTAAGTGTTAAAACTTTAAAGCACCTATTTTGCCTCTTGTTCAACAAATATATCAGTAAGGAACAGTAAAAGATTCCTGCCCTTTTGGAACTTACATTCTAGTAGCAAACTAACTTTCTTCCTTCCTTTCATCTTTTTCTTCTTTCTTTTCTTTTTTTCAATTTATCTAAAGTAATAATAAGTGAAAAAATTGGGGGCACTTGGGTGGCTCAGTTGGTTAAGCATCTGACTCTTGATTTCAGCTCAGGTCATGATCTCATAGTTTGTGGGTTTGAGCCTCACTTCTGGCTCTGCACTGACAGCACAGAGCCTGCTTGGGATTCTCTCTCTCTCCATCTCTGTGCCCCTGGTGAGCATTCTCTCCCTCTCTCTCTCTCTCTCTCAAAACATAAATAAATAAATAAATAAATAAGCTTTAAAAGTAGGTGAAAAAATTAGCACTAGAATACATATTATAATTTTTGTAATTAAAAACTAAAGTCAGACTTTTTTTTTCTGATTGAAAGTACATTGAGTGTGAAGGACTAGTTTGACAATGAGAATATACTTTGCTAATTAGATTATTAAGTTGATTGAACTAAATCTGAAGCTGTAAACCTTTTGACACATAGATATTTAAAGCACATATGTAATATGCCTCACTTCTGGAAAGTGCATAATGTGTAACTCTAAACAATGACAATTAAAAATTTAGATATCAATTTAAAAATGTGTGAAGATGTGTTCCAAAACTCTTTTGGAGAATACTCAAACTACCATTTTGAAACTCACTGTGCTTGGGTTCTTCCACTGATTAAAGAGGAAGCAGGGGCTCAAGGCTCCCTTGAATTTACTTTTGCACTTACCAGGAGATCAACACACATTCTGTAAGGTTCTTTCCTAGTGGAATAAGTGAAAGAAAGGAGGGTGTTAAAGGTTTGAAATTTACTATGTTTTTATATTCATTACACTTTGTTCATAGTTGATGGTGTTCTTCATCTAAAGGAGGGCTTCTCCACCTCAACATTAGTGACATTTTAGAACAGGTAGTTGTTTGTTGTGAGAGCTGTCCTGTGCATTGTAGTATATTTAGCAGCATCCCAGCCTGTACCTACACCTGTACCTACAGCCACACACCCCTTGTGGTTATGACATTTAAAAAATGTCTCTAGGGGCGCCTGGGTGGCGCAGTCGGTTAAGCGTCCGACTTCAGCCAGGTCACGATCTCGCGGTCCCGGAGTTCGAGCCCCGCATCAGGCTCTGGGCTGATGGCTCAGAGCCTGGAGCCTGTTTCCGATTCTGTGTCTCCCTCTCTCTCTGCCCCTCCCCCGTTCATGCTCTGTCTCTCTCTGTCCCAAAAATAAATAAACGTTGAAAAAAAAATTTAAAAAAAAATAAAAAATGTCTCTAGACAGTGCCAGAATATCACCTATGAGACAAAATTATCCTGGATTGAGGAACACTGTGCTATTGGAACGAGGTGTGTTAACTTTCTTTCTGATATAGTAATCAGTAGTCCACTTGGTTTTGCTTATTCCTGGAGCTAAATTCTTAGCAAACTTCTCCACTTAAATTTAGTCAGGCCAGAACAAAATAGCGTTTTCAAGATCTATTGTCCTGGGGTTAGTGACTGAGTGTCTCACACTGGGAGGCACCTATTTCATGGGGACTTTTCCTTTGGGAAATTTCCTCACAGTCTACATTTACTTAGTTCATTTATTCTTTCAGAGATATGTAATTGTACTCAGCAGGCAGCTGTCAAGCAGATTAGTTGACTGAAAAATTAAATCTAAACATTAAATGTATACAATCAGGATAAAATTAACTACTTACTTATGCTTAACTATCACCTGTATAGACAACTATAACTAACTTAGCTATAGAATATAATTTTTAAAGTGAAAAATGCTATGACATTTGGTGAAACAGTTTTGAGTGGAAGAGATTCACATCAATAGACTGCTGAATGTGATGCAGATTTAAACACAGCTCTAAGAAAGTAAGTGCCAACTGTCTGTATTCTAAAGGGAGGGGCTAGACTATACAAGCAGGACTTACAAAGAAAGAGACAGGCTAAAAACTAGTTTTGCCAATCTTATAAAAAGTTTATTTTGGAGGGCCAATGGGTTGGAAATAAAAACAGTTTCTTGAAAGGTTTACTCATGGTGGATAATGGATTGGTGGTTTTAACTTTCTCTCAAACCTAGTTAAAATGGCCATATAGAGACCCCAGGGAGATCCTATAGATGTGGCTCTTGAAGTTCAGTGGGAATGGTAGATAGTGTCTGATTAGCTCCTGAACAAAAAGGCTACCACAGAGGCCTGAACTGTCTTATGGCAGTAGAGAACAGAACTGCATTTGGAAGAAACCACTCTGTCCCTAAATGCTGGTCAAAGGTAACTACATGACATCACCCATGGTGGGAATATTGCCTTAAGGCTGCTTTCCTAGAGAGCATGTTCCCAGTAACAACTGACCTCAGTAGAAGAAGCTGAATGTACATAATGAGGTGCAGAACTGAGGAGAAATGGTAAATGACCAACTGAAGGAGAGGTACCATCCAAGTAAGAGGAATGTTGAGGACATCTCGCAGGAGGGAAAAGGGGCATACATGGGGGAAAAAAATTACCTTTAAATATCTGCCACCTCTAGATAAACCAGCATCTCATTATACAATGTCAACCCAGAAAGATTTTTTTTTTTTTTTTTTTTTTTGTCATCATCCTCTCCTCCCTCTGTTTCAACCCAGGAGAAGCCATATGCAGACTAGAGAACGAGGGAAGAGGAGCAGTAGTCAGGGCAGAAAAATTGAGAAGCCAGTCACATGACCCCATTCCAGTATAGGAGACAGGCAGACGAAGGTGGGAGCTAGTATGGGAGGGTCCACTTGGAGAAACTTTTAACTTTGAATGACCTTTTGAGTTTGTGTGATGAATACAACGGAGTGGACAAAGCATAACTAAATGGAGGACTATTTTTATGGCTGGGATTGAATGAAAAATGGTTTATTGGGTCAAAGGAAGGGGCTAAGCTCTGAGATCTGCCCACGATTTCTTCTATGTGCAGAAGAACTGGTTGCCTGAAAGGGATTTGAAGAAGCAGTGAGGAGAAAAAATAAAGTTGTTTTCTGATTACACTCTACAAGTCCTGCTTGTTCAACATATCAGCTACGTACAAGTAAACATTGAACAGCTTATTCAGTGATAATCCAATTGACAGCTTTATAGTATAATACAGTATCACTTTTATTTTGCTATAAATTACACATTGCCTGCTCCTTCATCACTCAGACAAAAATGCTCTCGATTCTCTTTCATCATAATATAGTGAAATCTTGCTGTACTGTTGTACAGGATTTATCAGTCTCTAGTTTAAAGGAACAAGAAAAGAAGAGAAAACTACACAGAGAAACAATTCAGAAATGCTTTCCTCCTCCTCCTCCTCCTCCTCCTCCTCCTCTTTCTTCTTCTTCTTCTTCTTCTTCTTCTTCTTCTTCTTTGGTTATAAATTTTTCCTAAACAGTAAAAATAATTGATTAAGGTAGACATTGATGATTGATGTTATAATTCACTCTCTGGGCTTTGATTATAATGTAAGCCAACTGAATTTCTTCAACAGAAAAATAGCACTCGAATAAATCTTGCCTTTCCAGTATCCTTAATACTATATATACAATTATACAGCTTAGAAAAATGTCACATTCTATAAGCATTTATTCTTCCAATGGATATTCAAAAGAGAAAATTCTCTAGAGAAGCAAAATTGGAATGAATGTTTGGATTAGAAGTATATCTATCCAAAGGGAAAACAAATACAATTTCTAAGGAGGTAGTTTGCCTAATTAAGAAATTTTATATTTTGGGGCACCTGGGTGACTCAGGTGGTTAAGCATTGACTTCAGCTCAGGTCATGATCTCATGGTTTGTGAGTTCGAGCCACACACCGAACTCTGTACTAACAGTGTGGAGCCTGCTTCAGATTCTCTCTCTACCACCATAAATCAATAAATAAACTTAAATAAAAAGAAATTTTATATACTAATTATCAGTAAACCTAAGTTCCAGACTTGTATTTAAGACTTGTACACTTGGGCAGCTATTATTTACTATTTATTATTATTATTATTATTATTATTAAAGAATTTAACTAGAAATTTTAGTTAGAGCCAGGTAGAGGAAAGAAAAGGGGGTGGAGAGAGAGAAAAGTAATTTTAAAGTAGCTGAAAAATTCTAAGGTAGTTGTGTTTAAGTGTAGATGGATCCAGGAGCTCAAGTAACATGAAACTGTCTCTCTATATTTTACCTTTTCTTACTTTTCGTGTTCACTGAGCTTTGCAACTAAATCCTTATATTCTTTAGTTCCATGTTTGAGAAGGAGAAAGTACTTTTTCCATGGTCTTCCTTCTCACATTAGTCCTTAATAAATTCACATGGGTTGTGTACCCATTTTGAACACATCACTGTGATCAGGTCCGTGGTATATTTCCACGTCTGCAAAATATATCCACTGTGAGTTCTGATGGGTAGAGCCACCTCCAGACAAACCATAGGGACTGAAAATTGGGAGGGGGATCTCCAAGCAAAATCTTGGGAAAGGAAGAAAGAAACTAGATAGATCAAAACAGATTCCATTTAAGATGATTTAGGTAATCTGTTAGGATTCATTCTTCATATCTGTAAAACAAATATTAATAAATGAGCTCTACATATTTCCTTGGTTCACTATGGTAAAGCTTAAGTTAGATCACTGATGTAGAAGTGCATCAAAAGAAGTATTAGGAAATATAATTTGAAGTAGTATGGTGAAATAGTCTGCAGATCAAAGAAAGTTATGTTAAACTGTCCATATGTGGAGACTAACTAAAGAGTTCTTCAATTCAGGGCTTTGTGATATTTCTGTCTGTGTACATCAACAATTATTGTTATTTTGTTTACTAGGACATAAATACTACAGTAAGATGATAATATATATCCACTTCTTGTAGTTCCTCAAATATATAATAATTCCATGACATGAATAAGCCAGAATGAAATATTGAGATTCAATAAATTTCTGGACAGTCACAAGGCAAGTATTTTCTGAAGGGTGAGATGGCTATTTCTTTTTCCAAAGATGACAGCGTGGTACAATGAAAAAATGTAAACTTGAGATTTGAGCAGAACTGCAGTTGAGTTCCTGCTTTAGCACTCTTCACGTGTGAGACGTTGGGCAAGTGACTTAAGATATGGTAACTAGCTTGTGGGCTGGTGGTTAGTTTTAGAGATAACACATATCTTAGGAGTTTTCACCTATTATACACTCAGTCAAGGGTGATTTCATTCATTTTTATTATTATGTAGTTCTCAGTATACTCCCCTAGCTGTTCTAGATAGTGAGATGTTTTCAGAGGATCACGTAATGGCGTGGGACTTGAGTTGAGGTGAACAAGTCAAGTGCTTTCTAAATGGTCTTTGTATTTCAGAAAAGCAAGAGTATGAGTCAAGGTTTGATGGGAGAAGCAGAGCCACTGTAAGTGATGTACAATAAGGTATTTTGAAATAGGGATTAGACATTATACAACTCTAGAAACTGGTAGAGACAGTCATGGAGGTGTTCTGGGTATGGAGAAATGAGGAACACATGGGAACCCACATGATCAGAAACAGAAAACTAGCTTTGATGCAATACTATTGCCTAATCTCAGCAATTTACTTAATTTTACCCACTTATTACAACAATGTCTTCATGGCCAAAAATATTAAAAAGTAAAAAGGTCTGGTCCACGTTCTATTCCAGGATCACATGTTGAATTTAGTCATCATGTCTCTCTAGTCTTCTTTACCCTGAACCAGTTTTTCATTCTGACTTTGTCTTTCATGACCTTGTCTTTTTTTTTTTTTTTAATTATAGGTAGGTACTTTTGTATATGGTCTCTCCATTTGAGTTCTCTGATTTTTGCTTAAACTTATTCTGAGGAATTTGCAGAAAGAGAAAGAAATGATGTGTTCTTTCTTGTCCATTATACGAGATGGTATCTGCCTTCTCCTCTCATTTTTAAGATATATTCCTATACCTTACATGCACTGGTGCTATCATTGCAGAGGATTTTTTTTTTTTCCTTGAGACTAGGGTTGGCATTTCTCTTTTTCCTGTGAAGAGCCAGAGAGTAAATAGTTTTGACTTTGCAGGCCAGGTCTCTGTCACACTACTCAACCTGCTTTTATAGCAAAGAAGTAGCCATAGTCAGCGTATAATGAACATGTGTGGCTGTGTTTCAATACAACTTTATTTAAGGACATTGAAATTTGAATTTTGTGTAATTTTCACAAGTCACAAAATATTATTCTTCTGCTGCTATTTTTCAACCATTTAAAATGTAAAACCAGTTATTTGCTCCTGAGTCGTACAAAAACAGATTGCAGTCCATCGTTTGCTAGCCTGTCCTCTAGACCTGCTGGTATCAATACTTGAAGCTGCTTTCTTTCCCATTGCAGCTTCTCTATCACACAGATATCTCAGCTGGAAAGGCCATCTTCGAATGTTCTCTTTGCCATTGAATTGCCTGAAATGTGTGCAGGGAATTCACAGCTGCTTCTCTTAAATTTATAGAAACTGATTTTTCTTTATTACTCCATATTTTTCCTCTAGTTCTCTTCTTGTATGTGAGTATTGTACTTAGAACTAATTTTCATCTATTGCACATTACACAATACTATTAGTTTGATTAATTAATGCATAATACATCCTGGAGACTAATTTGTTTACTCCTAGTGGACTCATTAAGGCTTGCTGTATGAATGTGGAATTGGGTTTAAAAAGGGAATCACCTTAGAATGATTGACTCCCATGTCTATTTAGAAAGGAAAAAAAAATCTGACAAATGAAAATCAAGTAATCTATATCCCTCTCTTTAACCATAAAAGAACATTAAAGGATTTCTAATGTGTCATGCATATAACTTGACTTCCTATGGTGATATTATAGAGTTGCATGATTTACTTTCAAAAATTGATCATAGAAAAAGCCAATTAAAGCAGTGTGCTAATATTTTCCTCCATAGGTGAATAGAGCAATGAGCACTTGCATCTCTGCTTTAATTCTGCATGCCAGTGCATATTTTAAGTTTAGTATCTTGCCACCCATGTTAACATTATTGCCCCTCATGCAGAAATCAAGTAGTTTCTAATAAACAAGACTGCTGTTAGGTGAGCCCCAGCCAGCAAGCATTGTCAAAGGCAGAACAAGTTTCTCAATGATGTACTTTTGTACTGTATTCTCCCTTTTAGGAATAGTTTATGCATCTTGGTAGGATGAAATGGTGGGCATAATAAATTGTAATCCTTCCCCATTCTTGTTTCTCAGGCACTATTTTCGTCTCAGTAGTTAGACATTCTGACAGTACTGCCATTAGAAAATTCAGAGATACAGAGGCATATGCACCTGTCCTGTGCATATTTCTCTAAACTCTTATCAGTCATCACCTAATGCCTCTTCCAAGGTCTTGCCCTCTGGAAAAAAAGCTGAAATCCAGTTATCAGTGGGGGTTTCTGCTGTGGACATGTGCCTGTGGGTTATTTTAGTAAGAACAGGTTTGGTAGTTAGAAATCTTGGTGCTGAGAGCATACTACTGGGCTGAATATGCAGACACTTCTCTTTCGTTGAAAAATCTCTGTAGAAGGTTTGAGCCAGATCTTCACGGCTTATTTTACAAGAGAGCAAGTGTATTGTAGTTTTATTACTTGTGCAGCTCGGGGTCATCTCAGAGAGTGGCAGTGGCGTAGTTTATAAAGAGTTGTCATTATTGCCTGGCTTTGGGTATTTATGCTTTCAAAAATGTGGAGTAAACAGTTTGTGATAAATTCTCTCTGGGCCAAGGTTATTGGAACGCCTTCACTGGAGATATTTAGGTATTGGAAAAGAACCCAACTGTCCTGTGCGGTTTCGATGCAATCAAGACTGCAGGCCTGGGGTTGGAGAAGATGACCTCCATAGATAGGCTGGCCTTGGGCTAAATTGTTAAGTAGGCAAAATTCCCAGTTCCATTTGTCATTTCACCAGAATGCCCTCAGGCTGTTCCCTGCCTCCCCAGAGTTATTCCATCCCTCATTTCATCAGGCAGTCTCTCCAGTCTTAACACTCAAAATTTACCTGGCCAGTGCCCTGTTCCCCTAGGATCTCCATGATTGTGTAAAGTGGTTATTTAACTGAAATCATTTCAATAACTTAATAAGTGATTCTAACGTACTCCCGTATTCCTTCACATCCTGTTCCCTTGCCTTTCATTCACGTAGCATACATGCATTTTAGAGGAAGCCTACTAGAACCTCAGTATCTTCATGTAAAGGAATACTCCAATAGCAAATATTTCAGGTATCATGGCAGAACGTGAGGAAAATATTTAGGAGGACTTTTTAGTCTTAAAACCATTCCATAAGGAAATAGTTCCTAGGAGGAGCCAATACCTTCTCTAATAGTATTGAGCGTTCCTTTGCTGAAAAAGTTGACAAATAGTAACGCTGACTTACAGAATAATTCTTTGGCAGGTCTCCTTGACTTTTTGCAAATCAGTGACCGGGAAAGGGGCAGGAATAGTAAAAAATTAAAATAATAATAAAATAAAACTAAAATTAAACTAAATTAAGGTAAAATAAGATAAAGTAAGATAAAATAAATTTTAAGGAGAAAGTTTATGAAAGTCAAAGATGGGGAACACCTAGGTGGCTCAGTCGGTTAAGCGTCGACTCTTGGTTTTGGCTCAGGTCACACAGTTTCAAGCCCTAAATCGGGCTCAGTGCTGATGGTGCAGCACTTTCTCTGCCCTCACCCACCTGCGCTGTCTCTGTCTCCCTCAAAAATAAATAAATAATTGTATTTTAATGTTTATTTATATTTGAAAGAAAGAGAGCAGGAATGAGGGAAAGGCACAGAGAGAGAGAGAGAGAGAGAGAGAGAGAGAGAGAATCTGAAGCAGGTTCCAGGCTCCGAGCTGTCAGCACAAAGCCTGAGTAGGGCTTGAACTCACGAACTGGGAGATCATGACCTGAGCCAAAGTCTGATGCTTAACTGACTGAGCCACCCAAGCACACCATAAAAATAAATATACAAACTTAAAAAACAAAAAGTCAGAGTTGGAAGGAGAAAGGAGTGACAGCAAGCAAGAGGCAGAATAAACTTAGACCTGGATTTAGTTCAGAGAAGCTGCTTTTATTAGCCAGAGACAAAAATGTAGCAGGATTCTCACACAGAGAGTTGTGACACGGAGGCTTTTCTTTCCAGGGAGCAACTTTATTCCTGCTGGCACCACTCAGTTGGATTCATAGCACCCACAGAACTGAGCCCTGAATGCCACGTGGCATAGTTTTTTTCTTTATTTTTTACTTCTTTGTCTCCCATGTATGGTAACACACAAACATGTAGTCTGATTAAGTGGTCTCATGTTACAAGGTCGTGAGGGATGTTGTCATGTATGTGTATAGCCAGGTTGCCTTAATTTGTTTTTCTTTCCTTAGGGAGGGGACCCTACCACATTCCCCCCTTTGATGCTCAGACCCCTCTATTTTGGGTCAAAGAGTGTCATCTTGGTTTAACGGTTTATATTTTTATAACATCATTACATGAGTGGCCATCTTTTTTTGAAATTATGCCCTCAATAAGACTGGAGGCAGACCATATAACCAGGGGAGCTAAGCAGGGTAAGATTAAGCACCCTCCTAGAATTAGGAGGATAATTTCCATGAGGGTTCTGAATCCCCCGAGAGTTGAAAACCATCCTCCAAATAACTCCCTGGGGTTTTAACCATTCAGGTCTGGACTGGGACATGAACAACTTTTTTTATTTGAATTCCAATCTTCTCTATGACTTTTTCCTCATCATCTGTCTGTAGGCAGTAGTTGTTCAGGTTAAATTTTTTACGAACACCCCTCTCAGAAGCAAGCATGTAATCTAAGGCAAAGCAATTTTGATAGATAGCATTGTACATTTTGGTTTGTTGCTTGGCTAGTAAGTTAAGAGCTCTGGCAGTTTCATTGGTTATAATTTTTATAATTGCTTGCAGTCTAATTATGCAGTTTAGCTTGTAAATGGGAGTGTGGTAGCCCCAATACCCATCCTCTTCCCAGGTGACAGGGCCATAATATTGGATTATACGCTTGGGAGGCCATTTATCATCTTTTTAATTGCCAATTTGTAAGGCACACTGTTTCCTTTAAGTCTCCCTGTTACCATACATTTGGACTCCGAAATGTTTCCCTCTGGCAAGTGGGAGCAGGAAGACAGATGGACGAACGGTTTCCAGCACATATGACCCTGACCAGACTGAGGGAAGTACCATATAGGCTGTCCTTCCACATATCTAGTATAGTCCACCTGGGGCCCACCATTTTATGGCTGTGTTGACATTGTCCCAGGCCCCTCAGAGATGAGAGAAGTTAGAAAAGGGGTGGGGACCTGGCTCAAGGTAATTTGGGGTCCCCCACCATTGGGTTTTCTGAGCAGTTCAGTTATAAAATATTTGGCCTAGGCATGTTAAGTTTTTAACAGAGATGATGATGAAATTTACCCCACCAGGCAAGACAGTTTTTCCCAATAATTGAGCTTTTGAGAATCCAAACCCCAGTAGTAGAACTGGGGTATTTTGTTTTACTAGAAAATTTGTGGGGATCTAATTTTCTAATCTCTTATGGCCATTGTTTCCCCATGTTGGTACCAACGAAGTATCCTATCCACAAAAGGAAGGTGAGTGCTAACAGAAACCTCTCACCACTTTTCTAGCAGGCCTGGGCAGCCTCAGCCAATCCTATGGCAAAGAGCAGAGCAAGAATCATAATAGCGAGAAACAAGGTGTGACAGTGCATCACAGTAAGGAAACAGATATAGAAAACAAGGACCGTCTTTTGTTTTGCCGGACTGTCGATTCTTCAAGCTTCTGCCACACGTAGATTAGTCAGCTTCCAGAGTGACTAAAGCAGGGCTGCAGTCTCCCAGAGCCTCTGGAGTTGCAGATTGCTTCTTCGGTATGATCAGCTTGCATGGTGTTGATGGATCAGGAATGCACTCCCAGTTTTGAGATGCTAGCTTCACTCTGATGTAATGAATCCAGGGACCCACTTCGGCTAAACTGCAGTAGGGGTGGCCAAAATGACAGTGAACAGGCCCCTCCAGTGGGGCTTTAGGGGTTGGACATTTCATTCCTTTATTTATATTGCATCTCCTGGTTTAAAGGGGTGAATGTCTGTGGTCAGACTCACAGATAATCACTCCCTGACCCAGGGGTATAAGGTGGTTAGGGTAAAGCCAAGGGCCCACCTCTGTTGTCCTATTGCCTATCTCATTTAGATATCCCCTTAGGCCCTTAATAATGGGGGGGGGGAGGGTGCCCATAAAGATTTTATAAAGGGAGAACCCCATCTGTTCTTTAGCCTCCCACTTGCAGCTGCCTCCATGAAGGTTCCTATCTCTCCCTGCCTAATGTTAACCCTTTCCCTTATCACTTCTCCCCCTGGAATAGGGCCCCTAACTCCCATTAGGGAACAGGGATGATGACTGTTCTGGCTTCTCCAAACTGATAAGGGACGATATAGAGGTACAGCAGTTTGAGTGTACCCAAGGGTCTGTCGAGTGGCCCACAGTATGGTTCTACAGGAAGGCTGGCAGGCATGAGGCAGCATAAACATTAGCAAACACAAGGAGAAAGACACAAAATAAAGATTATATTGACCAACAAGATGGTATCTTAAGATAATGACCCCAGTTCCCAAACCTGTCAAACAGGTCTCTCTCTAGGAGAGACCCTGACTTTGTAAACAACATGCGTCAGGGAACCTCTCATAACCCAGGTGTTGGAGGAGGAGGAACAGTAAGTAATCAGTGGTGGCTCTATTGCCAAGAGCTTGGCCCTAACTTAATTTAAAAAAAAAATTTTTTTAAGCGTCTAATGCTTGTGAGGTGTATTTAGAGTTTCGTTGAGTATAAGCAGACAGTCTTTATTTTGATGTGTAAAACTTTTAGGTAAATTTTTAGGTAAGCCACACCTGGATATTATTTTAGAAAGCAGAATTTTTATTACTTTTTGTGCCTTTTCTGTCTTGTAGGGGAAGGCCTTTATCCAATTAGTAAAAGTATTAACCCATACAAACACATGTTGGATTTTTTTTTTTTTTTTTTTTTTTGACCTTGGCGTCTGAGTGAGACCTAGTTGTCAGTCTTTCCTGGATGGCCTCCAGTTCCTTGATTGTCTGGAAGAGCAAGTTTGTGGTTGAAAGGATGTTTTTAAGACATACTTCAGAGCCTGGGCCATTTGATAAGTTTCGTCCCCCCTAAATGAAAGGACTGATGCTGTGTTTTAATAACCTTCTAGCTCTGTGAGCTTGGTAATAGTAATTGCCCTGTTCTGTTTATAACTATTCCAAGGACTGGAGACTGTCTAGAAGTCAGACCCTACTTTATTTTGGGGAGATAGTAGGTGAGATTGAGTCTCCTTTCATAATTTATATAGCAGCAAACTATTTTCCTGAACCCTGGTATCTATAGCCTACAATATCCAGTAATTTTTCAAAAACGTACATAATTGTTTATCTGTCCTGGAGTTAGTAGTAGAACCATAGTCTCTAATTTAGTTGTAATGTTCCTTTCTAGCAAGGGAGTAAGGCTCTCTGGCATTATCAGTAAAGAATGAGAAAAAATTAGGTTTCCCCATATACATCCCAGGGGCTGAGAGAAAAATTCAGTTAGAAGTTTTTTGAAGATGAATCGTCATGTTGCATTTGGATAGTTGGCTGGAAAGGAGGACAGAAAAGGTAGCTCTGGTGTTAAGAAGGAAATCAACCAGTTTTCTTTCTGTATTTAGAATTATCTGAGGTTCTGGGTTTCTGATATACAGTTGGTTTAGGGGAACCACCATGAAGAGCCCCAGGTCCCATCAGTGCCTTCCAGGGACACTGGTTATCTGAGCCCTCACAGATAGAGGTCCCCAAGGGCATTCAGATCCCCAGTGATTGTGTCCACATAAGGGGCATGACTTTCCGGGTTTTCATTTTGGCTGTCTTCTCTGAGGACATTCTTGTTTTAGTGCTCTGAATGGCCATATAAATGGCACTTGGTGCCAGGACCTTGGGAAGTCTAGTCTGACATAGTATGTTAAGGCCACAACTAGATTTTTTTTTTTTAAGCTTCCTTTTCTGTTTTGTTTGTAATATACCCAAATGGCAGCTTGTAAGAGCTCTTCCAGGGTCCCTTCAAGGTCAATAGCCAATTTTTGCATTTTCTCTGAATATCTAGGGCTGATTGACAAGTTTGTCCTTTAAAATTATCTCAGTCTTAGGGGTGTCAGGGGGCATAGCCATATATTTAATGAGAGCCTCCCTTAACCTCTCCAGGAAGGCCATTAGGATCCCATTTTGTGTTTGTAAAATAGTAGCTAATTTATCATAATTTAAGGGCTAAATCTTAGATTTCCTCATTATTATTATTATTATCATTATTTTTAATATATAGATTGTGGATCTGAGGAGGAGGGGATTGAGGTGGAAGACTTCCCTTCCTCCTTCTCTAGGTCTGTTTTGGATACAGGTAAGGGGCCCTCAATTGTTTCCCCTCCTGATTGCTGGACTTTAGAAAGGGTTGCATTAAATTAGGATCCACCTTACATTGCTTACATATATCTCGATTTTTTTTTCTTAAGTCCCAAAAACAATGAACATAGGGCAATTCTCTCCATTTCCCTTTACATTTGCAAAACACATCCAATTGTAGGATAGTATTGTCATTGATAATTTCCTCTGGTGGCCAGATTCCCTCTTCCAACTTGTATTGGGGCCAAGCCTTTGGGCAAAAGTAAATTAATTATAATGCATTCCAAAGGATTAATGGCCTTGTTTGGCGAATTACCCATCTATAGGAAAAAGCAAGAAATTTGTCCCTTATCTTAATTTCCTGTAGCTAGCCAGGAGAAACCTCGTCTCCTGGCCCATCATTTTGGCTGGCTATGCAACTGGCAGCCAAAAGCCCTATCAGTCTCCCCAGGTTCTGGGAGTAGTCATTCTTACCCAGGCTTGACTCTACCTCCAAGAGCTGGCCTGGTCTTTCCTGGTTTTTTTTTTTTTTTCTTACCACTCCATTTCTGGCCTGTAGGACATTGGGTTATGGACTGTGACCAAGCAAGATTTTCCTGGTTGTCATAGGATGTACTAATTTTATTTTGGTCCAACAGTAACTTACATATTGATCATTGCCCATTGAGGGAGGGAGTTAAAGACCCAAAGTCAAGGTCTTTTCCCCTGCCTTTTTCAACAATGCCCAGATAAATATCTTTCAGCCATGTGTATATCCATTTTTGGCATACAATGGGCTAAGTTTAGTAAAATGTCTCCCATGTATCTTAGTAAAAGCGCTTTATATATCATTCATCCTTCATATGGCAGAGGCATCCATCCCTGTGCTAAACAGGAACAACACAAATGTGGAGGATTTGGAGGCTGGGACCAAAGGTGTTGCCATCATTTTCCCAGGCTTTGGATCAGAGGAGGAATTTTAATCTTCATCCTGTTTACTTTTAAAATCCATTTATTTTAACCTTAGTCCGTCCTGGCCACACATAAAATTTCTTCTTAAAGATTTTCCTTCATGAATCTTCTACAACTTTTCTTTGCATTTAGATTTTGTCCCAAGTCATTTCTCTCCAAATAAGTAGTCTCATTTAGGCTAAAATTACTTTCTTTTACTTTCAACAAAAATATATTTACATTTCTTATATCTTTCTTTCATATCTCCTACTTTTTTACATCCAGAGTTGTTTTTCTTATTTTTTATCAGTTTTAACTACATTTGGCAGAATTTTAACTCTTAGAAACCTTAATCTCCTGTGAAAACTAAGTATAACCAATTGTGAACTTTATTTTACATTAAAATTTTTTAAATGGCAAAATTACGAATCCATTAAGCACAAAGCATGTTTTCCAACAGTTCCAAATATCCTTATTAGGTTACCAAGGACTTTGAAAGCTATCTTAACAATTACCCATAAAAACTTTAAGACAGACAAAATTAGCCATCACTTTAAGTCATCCTTTTGTTAACAAATTGGAACAGAGATAACATGAGCTTATTTGACCTTCAGCAAATCTAGCTAGAATAGATTGTTTTTGTTTTTTTAATGTTAATAAACATTGTCTATCTCAAACCAACAAACTTAAACTAGCTTAAACACTGGATATGTTTTACTTGAGTCCACACAGTTCCCCATGGTTAATTTTTACCTGGAACATTGGTGGGGAAATCTGACACTGTGGTCTTAACTCCTTGACATCTAGAATGGAAGGAGGAGCTGATGGTGCCTAAGGCATTGAGGTGCCAGTTATGCAAGCCACACCCCAGGTGGTGCGGAAGAGGAGGGTGGGGGGAAGGGAAGGCAGAAGAGACAAGGTGCCAGCAAAAGGCAGAGATGGAGAATTCCCAACTTTAAATCTTGTCAGCTCAGACAGAGGGGCAGACTCCAGATTTCTTTTGTTTTGTTTTCCACCTTTGGAATTCAGCAGTCCATGTCAGTCCAGAGAAGAAAGGAAATTTCCCCTAAACAAAAGGAGTTTCAGCAGCTGTTTGGGAATATTCCTTAAAGTCTCCGTTCTGAGGTAGAATAACCAGAGACAGTTGGCTCTAATTATCATAGTCACTGACCCAGGAAATGAAGGAGAGACAAGTCCCCATACACAGTCACACAGAGACTCTAACCTCCCGCCCAGCCTCCAGTGCCCAACACCTTAGAGTCGCAGCTTCATTCCTCGTCCCTTGTGGAATTACTAGTGCAACTCTGGGAGGTGATCAGGCTCCCCTTCTGCCTGAATGAACCCAGGTTCTTACCAGTCTGATGGGCGCTCCCTCAGCTGGTTCCTGGGCCTCACGGGTTCCATTAGAGTTCATGGGGTCCTCACCTGCCCCGGGAGGGCTAGTCTCCTGCAGATCAAGCAGTCCACTGGTACCAGGTGAGGCCACCTCTCTCACCGCCCCGAGGTTCACATCCCAGGTGGCAAAGGAGATGGAAATGCACCATCTCCGAATCCCGGACAAGCCCCCAAGTAATGTAGCAGGGTTCTTGCACAGAGAGTTGTGACACCAAGGATTTTCTTTCCAGGAAGCAACTTTATTCCTGCTGGAACCACTCAGCTGGGTTTGTACCCAAAGAACTGAGCCCTGAACACCATGTGTCATAATTTTTAAATATATTTTGTACTTCTTTGTCTCCCGTGTATGGTAACACACAAACATGTAGTCTGATTAAGTGGTCTCATGTTACCAGTTTGTGAGAGATGTTTTCACTTACCCATATAGCCAGGTTGCTCTGAGGGTTGTTTTTATTTCTTTCTTTCCTTAGGAGGGGACCCTACCACAAAAAGATTAGCAGATTGGATTTGTTATTGCTATACTTTTATATGCAATGCTTCTGATAACCTATAGACTAAAGAACAAGTTGTAGAAACATAGGAGTGTTCCTCAAAATTGACTAAGCCACATATTTGACTAAGCCATGTATTTTAGAGGTAAGGAATTTGAAGCGAACAGTATAAAACTGATTCATTCAAACTCAAGATAAAGAGGTATTAACTATCCTACTGGGAAAATCATAGACCCTAAAATATGGAAGAATACAGTTTCAACTTGAAACAAGCAACCATAACAACACATTGTAATAATTAGAACGACAAAATTTTAATTTGGATATATTTAGAACCCTTATTTGTTGGTTGTGTGACATTTTGGATTTTGGAATTAGTTCTAACGATTCATTTACATTTTAATACATAAATAAAATAAAATCGTTCAAAAGAGAAAAACATTTAAAATTCTCAGAAAAATCTTGTTTTTGTCCTAATTTTCATTCCCATTTTAAGTAAACATTTATAATCTCTTGGTTCTTTTCCAGTGTTTATTTTTTTTTTATTTTTTTAACGTTTTATTTATTTTTGAGAAAGGGAGAGACAGCATGAACAGGGGAGGGTCAGAGAGAGGGAGACACAGAATCTGAAACAGGCTCCAGGCTCTGAGCTGTCAGCACAGAGCCCAACGCGGGGCTTGAACTCACGGACCATGAATCATGACCTGAGCCGAAGTTGGCCGCTTAACCGACTGAGCCACCCAGGCGCCCCAATCCAGTGTTTATTTTTTAATAGAAAAATAAGCAAGTACTTATATAGGTATATTCTTATTTCCACTTCTTTAAAATTTTCATTTAATGTAACCTGGAGATCATTTGTCACCAGTACGTAAATACTGGTGTTTGTTGTTCATTCTTCATTAGACCCGTCCTTTTATGCTGAATATTTGCGTTGTCTCCAACCTTTTGTTGTTTCATATAATTTGGTTATGAATAACCATTTGCTTTGATATGTCATGTTTGGGATGGCTTTCTTTCTCTCCCGAAGGAAATCCTTAACAGTCAGATTGCTGAGTCAAGGAGATAATGCTATGACATTCTGTTTGTTATTGCCAAATCCTTTATGCCATTTCCCATCACCCCAGCAACATTGCAGAAGGCCTCTTTCTCCATGCATTGCTAATAGAGCACATTGTAAATCTTTTCCATTTTTGTCAACTTAATGGGTGAGAAATTGCCTTTCTTTGTAGTTTAATTTATAATTTACTAATGGTGGTTTATTTTTCTTTTAAAACATAATATATCAATGTTATCTTGCTTCTGGATTGCTAAAAGCCAATCTCCATTCATTGATTACAAAGTAATCCATTTATGTTTTTATTTCTACTGGTAGTTTTAAAAATCTTTCATCTATTTGGAAAGAGTCTGTTGTAAATCAGTGGGATCTAGGTTCAGTTTTATCATTTCCTAAATGACTATCCAGTTGCCCCAACATTACCAATTAAAAAGTTTACTTCACCTAGTGATTTAAGATGTTACTGAAAACATACATCAAGATACTGGGCTTTTGTAAGATATTGCTACATAACTATTCATGCACTAATACCTACACATTTTGAAAAGAAGTACAGGTCATAGCGGGTTTTTTGATGTTTCCATTTCTGATAAGTTTGTCCTTCCACCCACCCCTTGCATCTCCTGACCCAGTTGCTTGTCTTTTTCAGGTTTTTTCCTGTCATCCTCATTTAGTATACTGTTTTTTCAATAAGGCTCCAGATAATAAATTGCTATATTTATATTTTATCAAATTTAGTAACTTGGAGATCATTGGCATTTTTATGATACTAAATTATCCTATCTAAGAATAAGGTTTGCCTCATTCACACTTGTCCAATTCTACTCTTGATCTTTCAGGAAATTTAAAAATTGTCTTTATATAGGCTTCGCTCATTTTTATCAACTTTATTTTAGCTACTAGAATTTTTTTTTCTTTTTCATTATCTCTTCTAACTCTATTGTTTGAAACAATATAAAGTCTATCAGTATTTTCTGTTAGTGTGCATTCTGTTACTTTAGTGAATTCGTATTAAATGTAGTATTTTAAAATAAATATTTTTGGATTGTTCAGGTGTATGATCTTATGATTTAGACATAGAGATAATTTTACTTATTCTTTTCAATGTATGCCACTAATTGTGTTCTTAGGTCTGGTCACATTGATAACATCTCCAACCAAATACTAAATAAGGGTGGAGAGAGTGGGGATTTTTGTAATGTTCCTGACTCTAGTAGGACATCAGCCATTGTTTCCCCATTAAGTAAGATGTTGGCTTTCACGTGAAGTATCTATTGATCAATTTGTCCATGTAGATAAATAGATGATTGATAGATATGAATAGATTTACATAAATGTAGATGTGTTATGGAAGCATCCATAAATTCCTCTTCTATTAAGTACTTTTTAGAGTTTTTTTTTTTTTTCCTGTCTATGTGGAAATGATAATGTGATTTATCACATCAGATCCCTTAACATGGATATCTACTTGTTTTTGGATATTTTCCCCCACCCACATGCAAATTGAAGTTGATTGCCTATATTCATGGCCAAAGGATTATTTCTTTTACTCTTGTTTCTTGTTCACTGTTTTCTGTGTGTGTGTGTGTGTGTGCGTGTGTGTGTGTGTGTATGTGTGTTTGCATGTTGTTGTTTTGTTTTGTTTTGAAGATTGCAAAATTAAATTTACCTGGAATGCTTAATCAACTTACTTTTGTTAAGTCATATATTTGTAAATCTTTTTCTGATTGTTTTTTTAAAAAAAGAGCTCTCTCAGTTCATGCTCTAGATTTAAATTTATAAAGAGATAAATTATCCAAGCTAGTGAATAAGACTTGTGATATTGTCTTCCTAAAAGTGTGGAGTCATGGTTTTTTTCCCATGATGAGTCTCAAACAACTCGCACTTACCTTTGAAATATCTCCTACCTTGCAATAGTTCTATTGGGGTTTTCTAAAGGGTTCGCTAAAGGATTTTCAACTCAAAGGCCCAGTATAAGTGGGTTATCTCCTCCAGGAGAAATCTTCTCTAAGCTTTCTTAATGACTACTTCTCTCATGAGTATTTATGGTATCTTTGACTTGTTTTTGTTTTGTTTTGTTTTTGTTTTTACTTCCAGTAGGTAAATATCCTTTCAAAACGATAGATTGAAAACATTTTAAAAGGTCAGAGTCATAAGATTAATTTCTTTTGTACCTGATGACTATGTTTAAAAACCTATGGTACACAGAAATTTCTATATGTAATTATTAACCATATTTTTTTTTAAATAGGAAAGCTAACTGACTTAAAGTGTTTTGTAAACAAGCCTTTGGTTAAATATAAAAATACAAATTTTAAGAAATCCACATACTTGATGTAGGGAATCATTATAAACTATGTAAATGTCCCTATATTGAAATGATTGCTGCTTCACTCAATTATCACATAGTTTTAAGCCAAATAATTCTATATTCTCATAAAAATCTATTTTTTACTTATACAGATAGTTCAAAAAGTATATGTAAATTTTAGAACCACTGAATTACATCCCTTATAAAAAATTTATCACTGATGAGTATTAAAAATTTGCTAGAGAACTATTCAGTATTACTGGAACATTGCTCTATTCTCACTGACAGATTTTTTTTTTCTCTAAAAAAGGCAACATGTTTTTCATTTCTTTAAGAAGTTAACCTCTTGTGACCCATCTTCTAAACAACTATTGGAAAATAAGAGTGGTCAATTCCCATCTTTCAAAAGAAACAAAACAGCTTAGAATAGATTTTAAAAGATTTTAAGGTTTTTGGATTTTTTTTCCCCATCATAATATGAATTCAGAAGTCTTCTGAGAATAAATCCTGTTTTTGAGTTCTAATAGAGGTCATTTTTGGGTCAAAAAAGAAGTAGGAGTAAGGAGAAAGGAAAACATTTGTAGACCTGAATCTATCCATAAATGTTATTTACTATGTTTATTATTTTATCAGATGGGTGTAGAATGAAGAAAAGGAGCTAAGATGTATTAGCTACCTACTATGGGCCCTATAATATAGTCATGTTTATGGAAGTGTACTTTCTGAAAAGCACTCCTTACTTTTGAATTAAGAAACTGAGCAAGGCCACAGAAATTAACTAATTTTGTCCCAAGCAACCCAGATGGTGAGTAATCTCGTATCTTGGATGTGTCTATCTGTGTCCTGCTTTTAATGAATATCTTGATCTTTTAAGACAATATTTTCTAGACTTCTGTCATCTGCATGGTACCGTCATGTTTTACCGCTGCTATGTACCACTTATACAGTTATTTAATATTTTTCCACTTTTAAGTTGACTTTAGATCTACTTACTTTGTCTTTTTTTTATTTATTATTAATGTTTATTTATTTACTTTGAGAGAGATAGAGCACAAGTGGGGGAGGGACAGACAGAGAGAGGAAGACACAGAATCTGAAGCAGGCACCAGGCTCTGAGCTGCCACCATAGAGCCCAATGTGGGGCTCAAACCCACGAGTGGTGAGATCATGCCCTAGGCCAAAGTTGGACACTTAACCAACTAAGCCATCCAGGTGCCCCAACTTCGACTTATTTTAAAAAGTAATAGCCAAACACAAATAGAGTAGTTGAGTTTTCTGTGCTATATATTATAATAAATGCACAACTTAAACTTCTGTTATCTTCATCCATGCATGACTCAAAATATTTTTACTATTTTGCGCTTATCACCTTTTCAGAAACACTGTACTGGAAAAAAATGTGCTGTCACTAAGATGCAATTCTCCTCAGTCCATTTTCAAGAAACCAATCTTTTATTGGTTTGGGGCCATCAGCCTCCCTTGGGTTCTTCCTCCTCTAAAGAAACTATTAAGCAGAATAGAGTAAAAGCAGGAATATCAGTAATTTAGTAGTACTTCAAGAGAATAGACTTAAAAGGTGAAATTTAGGAAGGTGGAATAAAATAAGCCTAAGGCTGTAGCTAACTCAACTGTGGACAATTCTTGAGGTCATGACAGGAGGAGAACTGACCTTTGGCTTCCCTGAAGCAAGAGGAAACATGCAGATGATGCACTTCTTTCCTAGGTTTCAGTGAAGAAGATGGCGGACAGATTCCAAGGCTTACTCTGGAGATCTTAAACCAGTGCTCTGGCTTTGAGCCTTTCACAAATTTTAATGATCAGATCCTCAAAGGAAGAAACAAATAAGCAAAATATTTTCAAATATAAATTAATTTAACTCAGTTTAGTCTCTGGGTATTGCAGTTCTGGGAAACCAGTTCAAGCAGTCCTTTAAATTAAATGATTTATAGGTACTACTTAAGGTTTCTATGAAGAAAAATCCAGATAAAAAGGGATAAGCATTCATGAAATTGTTACAGATATTTTTGTCACTGTTCTGTTTCCACATTCTGAGAAGAGTAGCAAAACCCCGATAACAATGAAATGCACTCTTGTATTTTTCATTTAGTTGATGTTATGGACTAAGTGTATGTATATCCCCCAACTGCATGTGTTGAATTCCTACCCCACAATGTGATGATATTAGGAGACCTTTGGGAAATAATTGGGTTTAGATGAGATCATGAAGGTGGGGCCCCCACAATATGATCAGTGTTCTCATAAGAAGGGGAAGAAACTTCCAACTGCTACTTCCACTGTGAGGACGCAGTGAGAATATAACCGTCTATAAGCCAAGAAGAGAGCTCTCTTGAATTTGCGAGCACTTTAATTTTGAACTCTGCTTCCTCCAGAACTGTAAGAAATAAATGTCTGCTGTCTGAGTTACCTATCCTGTGATATTTAGTAATAGCAACATGAATGAAGGCAGTTGGCAAAGAAATTACTTGGGGGAGAAGGGGGTTTAGGAATCCATTGACTAGTGTCCTGGAAGAGATATAGCACAGGATAGCTGGCTTTAACGGGGAAAGAAATTTGGGGGCACCTGGGTGGCTCATTTGGTTAAGCATCTGAGTCTTGATTTTGGCTCAGGTCATGATCTCACCGTTTTGTGAGTTAAAGCCCTACATCAGGGTCTGTGCTGGCAGTGCAGAGCCTGCTTGGCATTCTCTCTCTCTCCCTCTCTCTTTGTCCCTCCTCCGCTTGCACTGTCTCTGTCTCTCCCAAAATAAATAGATAAAATATAAATATAAATTTATATATGTATGTGTGTGTGTGTATATATATATATATATGTGTGTGTGTGTGTGTGTGTGTGTGTATATATATATTATAAAAGGAAAATAAATCTGGTTGGATAATTGGGGTAGAATAGCATGCAAAAGGTCAAGGGTAGAGAAAACCCCTGAAAGGTTTAAGACCAGGGAAGTTTAAGACTTGGAGTTCTTGAGAACTTGTGTGCAAATTTGAGATGCAAGAGAGTGTAAGATAAAGTACGGCAAAATGGTTAAGTACACAGACTTTGGACTCAAACTGGTTTTGTATCTCAGGTCCTTCACTCTCTAGGTTTGTGACATTGGAGAATTCATCTTCTTACTATCAATTTTCTCATCTGCAGAATGGGGAGAATTAAAGTCTGTAATTCAGTGGGTTCTTTCCGTCAAATGAGTTAATACATGTAAAATATTCAGAGTTTATGTTAGCTCTGTACAATCAGTATATTTCTGTCACACAGTATAATTCATGTGGAAGTTTTCTTGCCACAATACTGGGACTGCAGAAGCAAAAGGTTGTGAATAGAAAATTGCCTGGAAAGAATAGATATTTGTGACCTTTCCTAAATGGAAGAAGACTACCACATTTCTTTAGGGATATCAATTGTTTATATTTATGCTTAGTGACAATGGTTCATGGTAACAGAAAAGGAAAACAGATGGTTTACAGATGATCCTGGTTATTTGGAACAGCTACTGGTATTTATAAAGGCAACTTCATTCACCCATCTGTGGCAGACATTGTTGGATTATTCTTTCAGTTAGTGGTGATAGGTTTCAATTTATTCATTTCCCACTGTTTCTAAGGGCTGGCACTTTGTCTATGACCGCCCAGAGTTCATGGTATTGTGAAAGACTGAAGCCAATTTGGTTTCCAACATCATACTCTTAATTACCTGAGTTACTGTAGTAATAGCCCTCCTTACTGTAGAGACAAACCCTCAGATAACCACAGGTCAATTAATTAATTTAATTTTTCCTTCCTTAGGTAAGAGTTAATGAAGAATTAAGATATACTATTGCTTCTTTTTCTCCTCTTTAGTTTGTAAGAAAGTAAAAGAACAAGATGGGGGGTGGAATATAAAGATTATAGCTTTGGAAACTATAGTTGGCCCAACAGTCCTCCTGAAGTACCCTGCCCCTACCAAAATTTGCATCCATAGAAATAAACGTCTTATTTGGGAATAGGGTCTTTGCAAATGTAATTAGTTAAGGTGAGGTCACAAAGGATTAGGATAGATTCTATATACATTGATTAGTATCTTTATGAGAAGAAAAGAGGGCATATGGAGAGGCTCACAGACTCAGAGGAGACAGATAAGAAAGCAGTGGAGGTAAAGGTTGGAATGATGTGTTTACAAGCCAAGGAACATCAAGGAGTGCCAGGGAAGCTACGAAGAGGCAAGGAAAAATTCTTCCCTAAAGTTTCAGAGGAAGCATAGCTCTGATGACACCTTGACTTTGGACTTGTAGCTGCTATAACTGTCAAAGAATATATTTCTGTTGTTTTAATCCACTAAATGTGTGGTCACTTGTTATGACAGCCTGGAAAATGAAGATAGAAATAGAAACCATTTCCCTCCCTCCTGCGTTATTATAGGTAACATAAGTTGACAGCTAAGAGTTACAAAATATTCAGAATAGATTTGTTACCTAGGTACATCCACCATACTTCTAGTATGACTTACTGATTATCAAATAGCTGTTAAATGCCTGTAATTCCCATGAGAAATGCTGGAAGTTCTGTGGTGTTTTGTTTCACTGTGTGTGTAACACATTTATTTCATTGTATTAAAGTGTTTTCTATATCTATATTATGGCTTTCATTGCAGTGCACCTATTATTGTAAAACAATTTGTGTTCATTTCCCTTCATGCATATGTCAATATGGTCAATGAAAAGAAAACTTCAAGATATTTGTTAATATTGAAATCCTTTCTGTTATCCCCTCTCTGCCCAAAGACTCTGATATTTTGTCATTGTGAATCATTCACAAGGACAACTTCACAAGATAAGGAATAGTCTTAAAGGTGCTTAATCTTAAAACATAACCCTGTTTAAGAATTCTGTTTGATGACAAAGAGATTCTTAGAACGTTATCTTTAGTAATATCATTTTGAAGAGATTGAGGTTATTTGTTACTGCCTTTGCAAATTAGGAATGGATTCTTTTTGATTTGCTCCACAGTTTTATTTAAGGAACAGAACAATAAATCTTTAAGTAGCAAAAGATAAATATAAAAAATGCTGTCAGAGTAATTGAGTTATGCTGAGCCATAAGTATGCATTTTGACAGTAATTTAGTGTATCCTTTCAGAGAGGCCCTAGGAATAGAAGTTCCAGGAAATGGTAACATATGTTATTTGGCTGGTAGGAGCTTGCCTTAGGAAAGTTACCAGATACTATAGTGACACTAATCAGGAAAACACAAAGGCAGACTGATTTCATGTGTAAATGTGCATTGTCTTTGGGCGAAATGTGTTGCATTTCCATAATCAGAGTAAGCCACAGTGCTAACATATCCACAGGAGAACATTTGTCCCCCTAGTGTTTTAGTATATATGAAATGCAGTGACATCTTTACACTTTTATCATGTTGTCCACGGACCTTCTAAAGACTCTGCTGAAATAACTCCCATAAATGTTTTGAAATCTCTCATTTTTATCATGTTATTTTGAATATGGCCCTCAAAAACAGTTCCTTTGGCTTCTAAGCATTCTCTCTGACACATCTTGGCAAAGGCAGGGAAGGAGTAAATGAGTAAAAAATGTAAAATATAAGAAAGGAGGGCAAGGCCAGTAAGGTTTATTTAACAGCCAGTGTTTTCTGGATGCCAATGAATCTCTCTTCCTCAACTCACAAGTTTTCTAAGAAAATTTAAATTAACAGCAATTATCCCTGAAGTGGTTTTCTAGGGCTGTCATAACAAATTACCACAAACTGGGTGGTTTAAGACAACAGAAATGTATTCTTTCACAGTTCTGGATGGAGGTCAAAACCATGGTGTGTGATGGGTTGGTTCTTTCTGGATGCTCTGAATAAGAAGCTGTTCCATGTCTCTTAAGCAGTGTCTGATGTTTGCCAGCAATTCCCAGTAATCCTTGGTTTGTAAAATGCATCATTGTAACCTCTGCTTCCATCTTCAAATGCCTTCTCTCTCTGCCTCTGTGTCGCAAATCTTCTTTCTCTTATAGGACATGATTCACTGGATTCAAGGTCCGTCTTAAATCTAGTGTGTTCTTATCTTGAGATCCTTAATTATATCTGCAAAGACACAATTTCCAAATAAGGCCACATTTACGAACACCAAGGATTAGGACTCAGATATGCATTTTGAGGGGGGGGGCACTCTTCAAATCACACAACCCCCCTATATTGCAAGACAGTCACATTCATCTATGGCCAGGTGAGTCCTATAATCCAACGCTGGGTTATTCTAGGGTCCCACAGAAACTAAGTAATTTGAGATGAAGTACTCTGTTCAGTAAAGCACTATATGCAACAGCACACAATAAAACAAATGAAATTTGGGATGCATTGTTTAATTTAGGATATTATAATATTAGAAATCAGGATGCACAATTTTTTTTTTTTTAATTTTATGTTAAGGACAGGACACCTATCTCAGTAAACTGAGTATCTACAATGCAAAACAAAGTTCCAGAGTTGATGTAGTGCCTAACCTTCATCTGAGCACCCAACTGAAAGTTCTCTGCCTCTCTCCTGATTAGAGATCCCCAGTTCGATAATATTTCCACCCATTGGGCTTGCTTTTCAGAGTTAAAGAAGGAACCTCTGCTGCCTACTCCGCTACTCCTTAGAAATAAATGGTTGTTGTAGAGAATGTTAATTATAATAAACTTTAAAACTCAACCTTTTAAATGGGACTTAGGGTGAAATTGGAAAGCAGGGATGAAGGGCATATCAGAGTGAGCAGGCTGTAACTCCGATGCTTCATTGAGAGCAGATGGCGTTCAGAATCAGCCCACTTAGGATTACTCCATAATCAAGATTAAAGTTGCATGTCCCCTTCCAGAGGTATGCTCGGCAGGCTGCCAATGTTCTGAACAAGTTCTTGGCCCACCTTGTTCCATGTTAGATTTTCCCCCCTCCATTTATCTAAATCATTTCATATTTCTACTAATAAATCTGTCCATTAGAAAGTTGATTTTTTTAAATGCTAATTTTATATCATCATTATTTTTGTTATATGAACCTGTTAACAGTGCCTGGAAATTTTTTATTGTTCAAGATTTTAACCTTACAATAATGTTTTGAATGATACACGTTTGAGCTATAGTCTTTTTCCGAGGTATATGAAGTTGATAATTAGACAATGAATACAGGGCATTTTTTCTGTGAAGTTGGCCTTGTGAGTAAAGAAATGTGTGTGTTATAACAAGGTAGCAGCTATAACTGAAATGCTAATGCACAGCAGGGAGTCTGATACAAGGCAGTTTCATTCCTCTCCTGAGTTGGCTGGAAGCCATTATTTCCAGAGGATAAAGTAGTGCATTGTTCCAATCCATGACCATTTGTGAGTTTCCATGGACAGCCCACACAAGACCTTGGAATGATTATACACACAAGAAAGCAACCAGTGGGCAAATTTTTGATACAATTTTTCTAAGCCTAGACTCTTGAAAGCATGCAGGTGACTGGAAAGTCAAAAGAATATATATTTGAGGAATCATTTAAAACCAGTGATGCAGTTCACCCTAAAAGAGCCCGTTTGTTTCTTTGTCTTAGGATATATAATGTTACACATATATAGGCTTAGAGTAGGCCTATCTGAGAGGTCCAATTGCCTTGGCTCAGCAACAACCCACTTCCTTATAACTATTTCTTTTCTTCTCCACTAAGTATACTTTTTAAACTTTCTTATTCAAGTATAATATAAATACAGAAATGTGTCCCACTTAAGTATCATAAAGGGAGAGCAGATGGATTTCTCAAACTGATTCCACTCAGGTAACTCTCACACAGGTCATGGAACATTACCAGAACCCCATAATTCCTCTTATGTTTTCTTCTAGTCACCATCTCCCCCAAAGTAACTATACTGATTTCTAACATTACAAAATTTTTTTCTACTTTAAGTCAGTGGAATGCATATAGATTATACTCTTTTGTCCCTGGCTTCTTTAATTCAGTGTTACGCTTACAAGATTTCTCTATATGTTCCTATGAGATATAGGATATTCAATAGATACAGGATATGAGATATTCGATGACTACACATTTTTGTTGGGCAGGCATACAATTTAATGAGTGCAGGCAGTTTCTCTTCAGCTTTTGTGGAAACCGAGTATCATTTTAACATGGTATCTTCTGCCTGCATTTCTATGAATACATGATTTTTGTTCTTGTTGATTTTTACATCTACTTGGATAGCTGATACTTTTCATGGTGGGACTTAAAATTATCTTCCACAAGGATAATTGCCCCAAGAATTATTGAGTAGATGAATTTTGATATTTGCATTGAATATTGATTATTATGGTTACTAGTTTTTACTTCTTAATTTCTCTCAAATCCTTTCCTTTCCTGTTATTTTATGCCGTGCCTTTGGTTCAGACTCATCTCTCACCCATCCTACACAGTAGTCACTTAGCTGGTTCAAATGCTTTCAGCCAGTGACACTTGAACCAAATCCACAGACAACCTCACCATGAATTTGATGGTCAACACCAGATAATCTGTACCACTTCTATAAGATTTATGCTTATTGGGGCTCCTGAGTGGCTCAGTTGGTTAAGAATCTGACTTCAGCTCAGGTCAAGATCTCATGGTCCATGAGTTCAAGCCCCATGTCGGGCTGTGTGCTATCAGTTCAGAGCCTGGAGCCTGCATTGGATTCTGTGTCTCCCTCTCTCTCTGCCCCTCCCCACTCACACTCTGTCTCTCTCTGTCTCTCAAAAAATGAATAAATGTTAAAAAAATTTTTTTTTAAAAAGGAATCTGACTTCAGCTCAGGTTGTGATTTCATAGTTCATGGGCTCCAGCCCTGCATTGGGTTCTGTGCTGACAGCTCAGAGCCTGGAGCCTGCTTCAGATTCTGTGTCTCCCCTTCTCTCTGACCCTCCCCAGCTTGTGCTCTGTTTTTCTCTCTCTAAAAATAAATAAGCATTTAAAAATTATTAAAATTGAATCATAGTTTTGTTGTTTCAAAATTTCAATGTTATATCACATCCAAGTTGGTTTGTTTTTCTCCATCAAGTTCCTGCTTTCACATTTAGTCCATATCTCTTGATTTACCCTGCCTCAACATAGTCATACCTTTTAGGTTCCAGCTTATTTCTTTATATATTCTTGTCTTTAACACTATTCTTTACCCCAAAGGTTAGGCCCAACAGATATTAATCATACTGTCCTCTCTGATAACTCCTTTAAGTTTATACATTTTTGTACTATTATGTATGCTACCATAAAATTGATTTGTTTTCCCTATCAAACCAAAAAATAATAATAAATAACATGTAGGAAAGGACTGTCCTCATTTTATACCCCAAGTACCTTGCATAATCTTTGACGCATGGTGCACACCCATGGATAAAGCTAAAAACAATGCTGTCCTATACTTGTTGTATGTTGTGGGTGCTGCTATTCCAAGATATTTAGACACTTGAGTTGATCATTTCTTATTTTTCCTTACTACAAATGTCATATACTTTCAACTCAGCTGCTGATGTTCAAAACAAAATTCTTAGCCAAGATTGATTCTTGATTTCTCTTGCTAACTTGCATTAAATATGGTGTGCTTTTGCTCTTAAAATCAGGTAAGCTGGAAATACTGTCCTAACCAGGAGAAAGAGGCATTAGCCAGTTTTTCAGGGGGCACAAAGTTAGGTTTAATACAATATTCTAATCCTCCAAATGTCAGAATTTAGTCAAGGTAGGACACACCAGCTTCATATTACTGACCAAAATCTTTGCAAAAAATGCAAGGTCTCCCTTCTACAAGCTGGTCAGTGACCTCACCTCCTTCCAGGCTGATCGCCAATGCATGGCACTTTGCTGACTCTGCATAGAGGCCTCTAGAATGCTCATGTAACTGCAAGATAAATTATGTTTCAATTCCAGATGTGTATTTTCAAAATGCTTAGCATCAAGTCATATGCCATATTCATTTCCTTCAGCTTTCTTTTTACTTTTCAAAAACTGAACAGCACATGTATCAAATGTGTTAAATTGATGATTTCACTCGCTGTTATAAAGTACCTGTAGTGCTTATCCCATCAAGCCCCAGGGCCTGAATTTACTTCACAGGATTGTAAGTGCTGGAGGTTTAACCAGCACATGTGCAAAGTGTTTGTCTTAAACTTGAAAAATCCTGAACTCCTGTTCTCTTCCGTAGCTATCAATCCTAAATTACAACTTCAGTTTTATGACACTGAAAAGAGGCTGTTGTAAAATACAATTGGTGTACAGGTTTTATCCTTTCTACAATGAAAAGGAAAAATGTGTGTACTAACCTTCAATAAACATTTAGAAGATTATATTGAAGGCCCTTCAGATCTGGTAGAAATCTGTCAGAAGCATTGCTGAGTCTACAACCTACCAGAGAGAACTAATAGGACTGGCACAATTTGTTTCTTAGTTTCTAAATCCAGGTAAAGATTTCTTGCAAAAAACAAATACACTACTGCAAATGTGAAGGAAGCCCAAAGAGATTTCTGACTCACAGAACAAAGATGTAAGAAGTGAAATAAGAGATATTATCATCACATTATGATTCAAAAAATATATATATTCTGTACTCAAGCATTTGAAGTCAAGGGCTTTATAAAAGCCATAGGACTCTAGTCTAGGGTGCTCTGAGATTTTCACTGGCCCAGCCTCCATTTCCTTTCTTTACCAAGGCTCTATTTTGTTAGCCAAGTCTTACTTTCCCCTATGGTTCACTGAGAAAGATTTTTGTTTTGTTTTTTATTTGTCAGTCTTACATTCTTTCTTACAACTGCATAAAGAACCTCCGCCAGGGGCGCCTGGGTGGCACAGTCGGTTAAGCGTCCGACTTCAGCCAGGTCACGATCTCGCGGTCCGTGAGTTCGAGCCCCGCGTCAGGCTCTGGGTTGATGGCTCGGAGCCTGGAGCCTGTTTCCGATTCTGTGTCTCCCTCTCTCTCTGCCCCTCCCCCGTTCATGCTCTGTCTCTCTCTGTCCCAGAAATAAATAGAAACGTTGGGAAAAAAAAAAAAAACATTTAAAAAAAAAAAAAAAAAACCTCCACCAGCAATCAGGAATATTATCCAGCCAAAATTGGCAAACAAATTACTGATTGTGAGTGTGCATCCTGCAGATCCTTATTTGTGGGCTTAAAATCATAAAACACAAAGCCATGCGAGGCCCAGGCAGAGCAGCGGATCTGGTGTTGCTGTCCATGGTGCAGCAACTTTCCCAAAGTCCGCAGCATCATTTTTACAGTCCATGGCAGTTTTTATTCTTCTAACTTTGGCCCATGAGAACTGTCTAACATCTTCAGAATTCTGAACCAAATGAATCAAAAAGTAGCAGACATATGGAAGGGAGGACGTCAAAAACTAGACAAATGAATGAGGCCCCTGGAAAGGCACAACTTCTGAGAAGAGAAAACGGTAAAAACATTTCCTTTTAAAGTGATATTCAAGCATTCAGTCTTGGGGAAACAATCTTCTTGACCAAACTGAGGTGGCTCAAGAAAGGCAGAGAGTTTAACATAATAAGTAATATTGTTTTAAAAGAAAGTTCTAGAAAACAGAGAAAATACATTTTCTCTAGGCAAAAATATATCATTGAAGTGTTACTTGAATACTCCTAGTTGTTTTTTTGTTTTGTCTTCCATTTATTGAAAATATATTCTCAATTGTCATATTGTAGTAAAAATTTATGTACATTCCAAACTGGGCACAGTTAACTTCATGTCCATTTTGACATTTTTATCATATTTCTGATTGTCACAGGTGCTTTTCTCTCTAGTAATTTTATTTTTTTTTTAATTTTTTTTTCAACGTTTATTTATTTTTGGGACAGAGAGAGACAGAGCATGAACGGGGGAGGGGCAGAGAGAGAGGGAGACACAGAATCGGAAACAGGCTCCAGGCTCTGAGCCATCAACCCAGAGCCTGACGCGGGGCTCGAACTCCCGGACCGCGAGATCGTGACCTGGCTGAAGTCGGACGCTTAACCGACTGCGCCACCCAGGCGCCCCTCTCTCTAGTAATTTTAATGAGCATGGTCTCCTCTATTGACAATCTGCTTATGCTTGTGGAGCTTAGAAGCTTGACTAATATATTGAATTAAATTTACAACTCAAGGTGGGTTTGAGTGAAGATATTTATTTCTGGTTTATAACTTCCACTTCACAAAAGGAATGCAGATCAGTGACAATAAAAGTCTTTATAATTGCAAATTCCTGGAGATTTTAGGTGTTTGGGGATATGATTTGGGTAATGTGAAACTTTTGGACATGGGTATCTTATTTGTGAATTGATCCAATTCATCCCTTTTCTCCTTAAACCCAGTCTTGTTGAGCTCAGGTGGAGTGCACTGGTTTTTGTTTTGTTTTTTTTTTTAATTTTGGAAAACATATAAATACCTTGTTTGAAGCAGCTGTGTCTGAATATCCTTGCTTTTTTACTTTGAAAAACAGTTCTAACCATATGACTTGCTGTGGTGTTGCACTTTATACTTTTAAGTGTTACTCCTCACATTTCACATATATTATCTCATTGACTGTTCCCAACTAGACTACAAATTAATAAAATGAATTTACTTACCACTGAACAAAAGGAAAAATGAAATTCACAAAGATCAATTGGCTTGCTTAGGGTCACTAAGGTAAATCCTGACAGATCTGAAATTAGAAATGAACTCAGGTGAGTCCAGTGTTTATGTTACTTTTCCAGAAGAACAAGGCTTTCTCTACTGTTCTACATGAGATTGAATGAAAGTGGAATGGACTCTCAAGTCTCCCTTATTGGATAGAGACTAAAAGTCATTAACTTTGAGGGGCACCTGGATGGCTCAGTCAGTTGAACATGTGACTCTTGATTTCAGTTCAGGTCATGATCCCAGGGTCGTGGGATCGAACCCTGTATCAGGCTCAGTGCTGAATGTGGAGCTTGCTTGGGACTCTCTCTCTCTCTCTCTCTCTCTCTCTCTCTCTCAATCCCTCTCTGCCCCTTTCTCTGACTTGTACTCTCTCAATCCACCTAAAATAAGAAAAAATAAATAAAAAGTAAATACATAAATCTTTAGATTATCAAAACAACTCCATTACAGTTACCAGATTTTCTTGCATGGCAGCTATAAGCTATTTCCTCAGTTGTTATGGGTTAGCAATCCTATAGCCATTATTTCTAGTACTTTTCAGGAATCAAGTTTATTCTTTAAAATGATCCAAATTTCTGTCCTCTAATTTTTCTTTTGCTCTTTATTTTTTACACAAAAGGGTAATAATATGGCCCCTTTACATTGGATTGTACTTTTATATATCTAAATGATTTCCACATCAATCTGACATTTATTTTGGGGCATTCTAGTTATTGTGTAAAATAAGTGAAATGTTCATAATTTTCTCAGTTTTTATAGCTACAATCTCTGAGTCTTAGAGAAGTTCAAGCATTTCTTAAGTTCACAGAGGTAGTAGCCAATGACTGAAGCAGGACTGAATTATGGGTGTCTTGAGTCCAGGTCTTAACCTTTAACCCTTGGCCCCTATAAAGCAGTGGCATGTGTGTGTGTGTGTGTGTGTGTGTGTGTGTGTGTTTTAAAGCAGTGACTTTTAAAAGGAGGAGGAGGTC